>NW_015169833.1:236526-288633 GCF_001447785.1 Gekko japonicus | reverse complement strand
CCTTGGGCGTAAGATATAATCCAAAAATAATTTAGGAGGGCTATTTCCACAGAACCATTTCCTCGGAGTACTTGAAGAACAAGAGCTGCATTATCACTTGCATGCCATTAGCAAAAAACGGAGTTGCACTTGTAACTCTCTGGGCAAATTGGAGCAAGTTCAGTGAGAAATTGTACACAGTTCATCCCTTTGGCCAGAGCTCTCTCCTTCTTCTTTTGGTTCCTTTGCTGATGAACTTTCCCATTATTAAAATGGTCATAACTTCATTCTGTGTTTAAAACACACACACGGAAAATTCACCCGGTGCTGAAATGGATTCATGCTGATCTGCTATGGCCAGGCAAAAACACTTGTATTTGTGCTTTGTGGGCATCCTTGTAACCCCTTAGTCCTGCTGATGAACTTTTACATTATTAAAATGGTCATAACTTCATTCTGTGTTTAAAACACACACACGGAAAATTCACCCGGTGCTGAAATGGATTCATGCTGATCTGCTATGGCCAGGCAAAAACACTTGTATTTGTGCTTTGTGGGCATCCTTGTAACCCCTTAGTCCCCAAAGACTTTCCAATTCCATCTTCCATTGCGGTTTCTCCAATGCTCACTTCAGGACTGTGAACTGCTAATTAAACCATATTGTTCCTCACCTTACTACTGTTTGAGTGGTTATTGCAGACTTGTAGCTAAGCCTGCCAGACCCCTCCCCCTGGTGAAGGTGGGGGTCCTCGCCACCAATCAGCTGGCCAGAAGTGGGGAATTTACTTCGAAAAAGAGGGAGAACCATCCAACAGGCAGCGACGACGTGAAGGAATTTCAAAGGGAGATAAGAAAGGCTGCTGAATTGCAACTGATGACAAAGCTCAAGACAATGCATCCGCCTGGATTGAATAGACACCTAGGTTTCCTGTCTCATTACCATTGCTGATTTCTCCATGCCTGCTATATCTCTGCATATCACACCTAATCCAATCACACCTTCTATTGTCATTTGCCTGCTAGTGTCACTTGACATCTGAAGTCACTCCACTTTCCAAATACATAGGACAAATGGACTCACATTCTAGCTGTAGCTGAAGATGTGAGCAGTGACTCACAAAAACTCATCCCCTGCCACAAATGTTATTAGTCTTTAAGGTGCTACTGGACTCTTACTGTTTTCCACTGCTACAGACTAGCACAGAAAATCACTCTGGTGTGGAAGCATCCTCCTTTGGGAAGCCCCATCCTTCAGGCCGTGATAGAAAGGCAGTGGCATTTTTTAATAACCTTGATGAACAAAACTTAAAACATGACATTTACCAGCCTCATTGTATAAGCTGCGGAATATGTTGTAGAACTCAAGAAGTGCATGATGTGGCAACTTAGCTGCGGGGCAGGTTTCTGTTGCTATCCTGTGGTTACCTCTATCTCAGCTGACATCTTCTTTCTATAAAATATAAGGGGGGGGGGGAATCAATTGGTTTATATCTTACCAAGATCTACTTCTGATGGCAGAAAGGCACTTTCATTGTGTGTGCGTGCGTGTGTGTGCACGCGTGGGCGTGTGCAGGAGGATTTCCATCAGTTCGTCCCTCCCATTGCCAATCTCCTGGAAACCACCACCCTCTGCAGCAGGAGAGGAAGGCAAGAGAGCTTGATCCACTTACATGTCTTGTGGAATACAGTCATTATTAGGGGTGTGCACTTGGCACAAGCCGAGCTGAATATATACACGAATAAGGCCTTATTGGCATTATTTGGGCATATGTTCAGCTGAATGTGATTCTTCGATATGTATTCGGTAGCCAAATAGAGAATCCCGAATAACTTTGGGATTCCCGAATCTATTCGGCACCATTATACCCTATGGGGCCATTGTAGTAAATGGCAAATCTCTCATTGGATATATTCAGGGGCTTGTGGGGAGGGGGTTTGAGCCAGATGCTCAAAATTTGCAGTGTAGCTGCTGGAGCCTCTCCCCAAAACAACCCCTAAGTCTCAAAAAGGTTGGACCAGGGGTTCCAATTCTAGGGGCACCCAAAGACAGTGCCCCATCCCACCATTGTTTCCAGTGATGGGGGGGGGGAGGCACAACAAGCCCAGCATAGAAGAGATTCTCCCAGAGAATCTCTGCAGTAGAAAGTGAAGTTGGGGGGAGAAGTATTGTTTGCTAGGCCAAGAGCAGAACCAGTGTAGTGTACCCTGCAGAACTAGTGCCACTGTGGCACTGCCAAGAAACCAATAGGACTAAGGTCAAATTAAATATATAAATACAAATATAATGAAATAAATAAATAAATTTGAGAATCTCTGAAGTACAACCTGTATAAGAGATTTTCACGTCAAATAATTTCAAAGGAATACATACCTCACCACACTTTTCAGAGGGCCCTGGAAAGGTTTCAGACTATGCTAATTTCTCTGTATAAATCAAGCTCATCTGCATTTCGGGCATGGAGGACAAGTGTATTCCCTTTGAGTGGTTTCCTAAATTAATTTCTCCTAGGTGCATTCCTGTTGAAATGAATTGCCTCTGAAACAAAAGTCAATTAGTATTAGGTTCAAAGATGGTGCCTATCATTCAAATCAAAATATTCACGAGACATTAATTATACAGTTTTGCTGGAAGCCTGGCAGAATTGTCAGAGGAGCATGACAGATCTCCTTTACGCAAAGTTGTAAAGTTCTTGTAACAGTTGACAGGGGTTAACATGCAAACTCTTTATAAAATACTGAAATATTAAATGTGAACAGACACATCATTCTCAGAAGCCTCCAAGTGCCCCAGGAATCGCTCTCCATTGTTAGCAATGAACACATTTGCTTAGGAAATTAATGGCCTCGTTTTAATTGATGTGAATTAGTGCAATTTCCTTGAATTCTATTATGGTTATCCTATAAAAATGCTATTTTAGTATGCAATTTAGGTGATTAATAGGCAATAAAAGTTGTATGTATATGTAATTATAGTTGTTCATGGACATAAATGAATGCAATATGATGGTCATCATTGTCCAAGGCAAAACATGTTCAATTTTTGTCTCTGGTTAAACACGTTTTGTTGGATTTGAAAGGGGAACAAAAACCTGCACAAACTGTTTTGTCAGACACTATAGCAGAGCCAGCGCTGTCCGAAGACATTTCCGTGGTCGTGTGGCCGGCATGACTGAACACCAAGACGCACGGAACGCTGTTACCTTCCCACCGAAGTGGTACCTATTTATCTACTTGCAATTTCTTGCTTTCGAACTGCTAGGTTGGCCCCTAGAGTCGGATTCGACTGGCTTTCGAGCAAGGGAACCTTTACCTTTATAGCAGAGCAGAAAGAACAGATCTGCGAGCCATAGATACTAATGACTCTACTATACCAAATAAGGTTTCTGAAGAAAGCTGTCATTTGTACATAGGCTAACACCATTGTTCTGCGATATAGAGTAATGCAGGGGTGTCAAACATAAGGCCCGGGGGCCGGAACTGGCCCATCCAGGGCTTGTATGTGGCCCGCAAGCAACTGATGCAGGGGAGGGAGTCCTAGGGAGAGTAGTCTATAGCAGTCAAGCATCGTGGGAGCATCTGCCCAGCACTGCACTGCTGCCTCTCCAGTTTGCCCATGTGTATTTTTTTCTGCACCCCCCTCCCAGCCCAGGGGGCCTTGCAGTGAGGATATATCAAATCGGAGCTTACCAGCTGCTGTCCTTTAAACAGTTTCTGTCTCCAGTATCTGGCTTGTCATTCTTCACTGTTTTGCATGCTAATTTAACAAGCCGCCCCTATATATACACAACTATGATCTGTTCTTCCATTTCATTGTCTGACGAAGTGTACGTGCTCACGGAAACTCACACCTGGAATAAAACTTTGTTGGTCTTAAACTCTAACCTTGTTCTATTGCTTCAGACCAACACGACTGCCCACCTTCATTGAAATCAACGAGAGTGGGACATTGCATTATCTGCATTAAAATCTACCACTGTGTCACTGTGTCACCATTCCTAGCATGCAAAATCTACTGCTTAAGTTGGCTTTTCTTTTCTTTCTTTTCTGGCCTCATGGCAAGGCTGCCTCAGGTTCTATTTAAAAGGAGCTGAAGCTGGTTGTTTTTGGAATGAGCTTTTCTTCGTACTTAATATAACATAATGGCTGTTTCAGACTATCATATTTATTAGAAGTGACTACATAAACATCTGGCCTTGTAAATTACTGTAGAGAATTTTATGGGTTCCAGTGCTGCTACTACAGTGACTCTTTGGCAAGGTTATCAAATATGCGCAACACATTTATGATGTTGTTTATAAAACAAGAAGGATATATAGGAAGCCAGTTGAATACAGACTGCATATGGTGTGGCTGTTTACAAAAGAATACACATTTCTTTATACATTTGTCACGCAGGGCTCTTTTTGTAGCGGGAGCTCCTTTGCCTATTAGGCCACACACCCCTGATGTAGCCAATCCTCCAAGAGCTTATAGTAGCCCCAGTAGGAACAGCTCTGTAAGCTCTTGGAGGATTGGCTACACTAGGGGTGTGTGGCCTAATAGGCAAAAGTGCTCCTGCTACAAAAATAGCCCTGGGCGACACACCCCTAATGTAATGTAGCCAGTCTTCCACGAGCTTACAGTAGCCCCTGTAAGAAGAGCTCTATAAGGCTACTTACATTTACCACAGAATCTCAAGCCATCCACTGTCACAAACCCATGCGAGGTAAATCCCTGACCCCAATCATCTTACAGCTTGGATAGCCAATAGCGTTTTGGTTTGAGTTGAGGATGTGTCCTCTCTAGAAACATTAGAGACAGAGAACTGTTCCTAAGGATTCTGTAATATAGATGCTAAGAAAACTTCTAGGCAAGGACAGAGACTACCCAGTACTATTTGGCAAACTACAGGAAATTGCTATGGCTGCTATGCCATCAAAAATTACTGCCAAGATAAGTCTTGTTAAAATAAATACAAACAATTCACTTTATTCACTGACCTGAAAACAGATTTTGATTGCAGATAATGAAAGACAGTCGTAGCAGAAAGAAAACAAAAAGCAAAGCAAAAGGGATATTAACCTTTATTTGCTGATCTTGCTCAAGGCACTCTAATACCAGGGCAAAAATTCAAGTTTACGATGATCCAAAGTACTGTCCCGATTGACTTCTTTGTAGGTTGGAAATGAATCTATTTTCTGGCTCAGAAAAAAAAAAAGGGAGTGTTCAGGACTTTTTCTTTTTAAGTTTTTATGAGAACAATGATGTTGCCAGTCTGAAAGGTAATTGTTTTTATCTTCTTAAAGAATTACCTCTCTCCACTTCTGCTGTATGCAAAAAATGTCGTGCACTCTTAAACCTCAATGGCCCTTTAATATGTCCTGCTACAAAAAGAGCCCTGCAGTGAGCACATTTTGTGCAGGGGTACTAAGGACATGGCATTTCTGTCCTGAGTAAAATCTCCCCCATCCTTTAGCAGGATAATTTATTACCTAGTAACTAAGAGCACATAGTTACCAACCTCAAAGTGGGGCCTGGAGTCCTCCAAGAATTACAACTGATCTCCAGGCTACAGAGATCAGTTTCCCTGTAGGAAATGGTAGCTTCAGAGGGTGGACTCTATGAAATTAAACCCTTTCTGAGCACCCTCCCTCCCCATACTCTGCCTTCTGCAGGCACTGTACCCAGATCTCCGGGAATTTCCCGAGCTAGACTTGGCAACCATAAGAGCATACCATGAGATGTTACCACTGACTAAACGGTTGTCTGTATTCACACTTGATGAGTAAAACCCACCATAAATGTGATATCGTAAGTGAATATTTGTCAGGGATCGGGGTTGACTGATCTGGTGTCAGGTCTTCATAATCTGTGCAATAGCCAGCCCTCTCAGCTCAGTCTTTTATATGCCTCAAACAGTTTAACTCAACCATTCAATGCAGATGTTAGAAATTTAGATTATTGGTCTTCTGTTATTGCATTAGAAGGAGCAGAATTGATCTTTGCATGGAAATCAGGTCAAACTCTCCAGTTGCAAACATATATTTGTCTTATCTGGTAATATTTAGCAAAACAGTTCACATTATTTGACAAGTAATTTCCCAGAGGAACAGACTACAAGCATAAGCCACTCCAGGCTCCTCCGCGTTTTCATATTGGTCACTTGTGTGTCCCTATGGCTTCATGGGTTTCCCCCCCCTTTTCTGCACATGTTTTACTCCCTCTAGTGGTTGATTCAATATTATATCACAGTACGTCTAGCATAAAACTTGCAGTTTAAATGTCAAACATACAGTGATATAATAGCAAATTGACCACTAGAGGGAGCAAAACATATGCAAAAAGGAAAAAAACCCCTAAAGCAATAGGAACACACAAGCAAAGAAAATGATAATGTGGAAGAGCCATCTATTTTTTTAAAAAAACCCTAGTTACATATGGACATAGTAGCATACTGTTGACTTCTTCTTCTTCTTCTTCTTCTTCTTCTTCTTCTTCTTCTTCTTCTTCCTCATGGCAAGACTGCCTCTGGTTCTCATGTTCTAGATCAGGCCTGAAGCAAAAGCTGGCAGAAGTAAAAGAAGGGCAGTGGTAAGGCTGTGGACCGATATTGCTCATAAAAGAAACCCCAGTGTGAAGTCAAAACCAGGATTGGAACTGTGGAGGGCAACAGGATTAGCCTGATCCCATTTGGGAAGGCCAGGGCTTTTTTTGTAGAAAACCCCCAGCAGGAACTCATTAGCATAATAGGCCACACCCAATAGCAGACACTCATTAGCATATTAGGCCACACCTTGACAGCACAGCTCATTAGCATATTAGGCCACACTCCATGTTACCAGAAGTGTGGTCATCCAGCCACACCCACCTTTCTCTTCTTATTCTGTTTACCTTGTTTGTGGTCAAAACCCAGCGCTTTTTTTGTAGCAGGAACTTCTTTGCATGTTAGGCCACACACCCCTAATATAGCCAATCCTAATGAGTTCCTGCTGTTGGGTGTGGCCTATTATGCTAATGAGTTCCTGCTGGGTGTGGCCAACTCAGGAGCCAGCCGGAACTCCGTTCCTCTGCGTTCCTGCCCAAAAATAGCCCTGGGAAGGCTACTTACATTTACCACAGAATCTCAAGCCATCCACTGTCACAAACCCATGCGAGGTAAATCCCTGACCCCAATCATCTTACAGCTTGGATAGCCAATAGCGTTTTGGTTTGAGTTGAGGATGTGTCCTCTCTAGAAACATTAGAGACATAGAACTGTTCGTAAGGATTCTGTAATATAGATGCTAAGAAAACTTCTAGGCAAGGACAGAGACTACCCAGTACTATTTAGCAAACTACAGGATCAGGTTATACACCTCTCCAGGTAGACTCTACATGCCAAATGTCATGCTGATGAGGCAAGTTGGCTTGATTTAAAAAAATGAATGCAGTTTTCATGTATCATAATGGCAGAACATAGAAAAATGAACATGTCTGAAATATATTGTCATTTCTGTGGAGATACAATTTGTAGAGCAAATAGCTCCAGATTGCTCATCTGAAAACTGGCTCCCCCGGGGCTTCTAGCATCATAGAACAGTATAATGGACCCTACATAGAACAGTCAGTTAACTTCCTGCTTTATGTTTCAGAGTCTGCAATTGAAGTTAGCAGTGAGGACTGCTCTGTGTAGCTAAATAGTCCCCCCCTTTTTGTTCTGTTTGCACGTATGTATAAGCTTGCCAAGTATCCTGAAGTCCAGACCCTTAGACTCAAAAAACTAACACATGAGATACTGTGACTTCTGTCCCACTATATCCTCTCCTCTGAATCTTTGATTACAGGAGCCTTGTTTGGATTGGGATCAAGATGGGGGTGGGGGTGGGAAGCCTCCTTCTCTCCATGACATTTTGCATTCCCCTGACAGTCCCATTGTGAAATATCATATGTCTAATACTGACCATGACTACAATGCAGATCGAAAGATGCAGAGAATGGGACCAGGCTCAGATAGGGGGTATTCTTTTGCAGAGCAGGTTTGCAGAAAAATGAGAACAGTAAAAAAAAGGGGGGGAGTTTAAATCACCTTCAAGAGAGCATCCCTGTGCGCTACATTTGAGTGGCAAGAGTATCCCCATGGCTGGAAGTGGACCTGGAGCCACCTGAGGTGGTGGTGCATGAGCTGCTGCATGAGCCAGGCAAGTGAGGAAGTGGGGGGGGCAATGCTACAAATAGGTGGGGAGGAGCAAGAGCCACCACCACCACCGGTCCCCACTAGTGCTGTGGGTGGCTGGGTGGGGAGGAGCAGGAGCAGGAGCAGGTGGGTAGTGATGGAGGCAAACAAGGTGTAGTGGGAGCCACTGCCCCCTGCAGACTGAGTTGGGTCACTGTCTTAAATCCTGGCCGTGGTTCATCCTTGATTTTTTCCCCCGGTGATTAAGCTTTAAAAGAGTTGCTTAGAAAACAGGTGAGAGAAAAGATGCTAGGTCAGTGGGATTTTTTCCCCTGTTGTCATTCTAAATGTTTGGATGGGCCCCATCCAAATGTTACTTAGCAACATAACTTAGCAACACTGAAGGTCAAAGAAGATGGGGACGGCAAAGGATGAGATGGTTAGACAGTGTCATAGATGCAACGAACATGAAATTGAGCCAACTTCAGAGGACGGTGGAAGACAGGAAGGCCTGGAGTGATCTGGTCCATGGGGTCGTAAAAAGTCGGACTCAACTGTGCGATTGAACAACAACAACAAGCAACATAACCTTTTAGCACTGTTGACTCTACATAAACAAAGGAAGGTTTGGGGGGAAAATAAAGTTTATCTGAACTTGAAGAGAATTAATTATTCATTTGGTAGCCTGCGTCTTCTCCTCTCCCTGCTTCCCAAACCTTTATAGTCCGTCTAGGCTCTGAGTGTTAAGTCTGCTACTTAACAAACGAGTCAGAGAGTGATTCAGCAAAAGATTCAACTTTATTCAGCAACTCGTAACTCAACTCCAACAGATCAACTCGAATAGCCAGAACAGCTTTTACATTGAAGCTGTTCTACTTTTAAATTCTCCCGGCTAATGTAGCCACGGCCTATTATACAATGGCCCCTGCCACACGGCAGGGAAAACACCGGTGAAAGTGCGTCTAATAGAGACGCTGCGGGCACCAAAATAGAGACGCTGCGGGCGGGATCCCATGGATCCCGTGAGCCGCGCGCCGTTGGTCTTCGGCACGATCAGATGCCAGGGAGGAAGAGACGAGTGGGAGGGGGAGGCTGCCGAACTGCGCATGCTCGAGCATGCGCAGTTCGGCAGCCTCCCCCTCCCACTCGTCTCTTCCTCCCTGGCATCTGATCGTGCCGAAGACCAACGGCGCGCGGCTCACGGGATCCATGGGATCCCGCCCGCAGCGTCTCTATTTTGGTGCCCGCAGCGTCTCTATTAGACGCACTTTCACCGGTGTTTTCCCTGCCGTGTGGCAGGGGCCATTGTATAATAGGCCGTGGCTACATTAGCCGGGAGAATTTAAAAGTAGAACAGCTTCAATGTAAAAGCTGTTCTGGCTATTCAAGTTGATCTGTTGGAGTTGAGTTACGAGTTGCTGAATAAAGCGGAATCTTTTGCTGAATCACTCTCTGACTCTTTGTTAAGTAGCTGACTTAACACTAGGGACCTGCACGAACAAAAGCCATGTGGAATAGGGGCTATAATAAGGAGGGCAACTGCCCTCAGCATGAGCAAACAAAGATTTGTGGATCCAGCTGGGAGAACCAGGTTTGATTCCCCAGTCCTCCACTCGCAGCTGCTGGATGACCTTGGGCAAGCCATATTTCTGTCAGAGCTGTTCTTGAAAGAGCAGTTCTCTAAAGAGCTCTCTCAGCCCCACCTACCTCACAGGGTGTCTGTTGTGGGGAGGGGAAGGGAAAGGAGTTTGTAAGCTGCTCTGAGACTCCGAGTGAAGAGCGGGGTGTAAATCCAATCTCCTCCTCCTCCTCCTCTTCTTCTAGCATGCCCAACATAAGCAAAGTTATTCATGTGGCAATACCCTTAGAAGCATTAAACAGATTAACTGTACACATACTGATACCAACAAACTTGGAAATCCAATTTACTATGCAATTGGCTAGTGCAGAATCTTGAAGACTAATGTTTTATATATGGAAATAACAACACTTTAGATGAAGAAATTTAAAGTACAGTGGCACCTTGAAGAACAACAAAATTTTGCTCAAGGTATGAGCTTTTGTGTGCATGCACAGTTTTTCAAATACATTGGATGGAAGGTAAGGTTCAAACTTATGGACAGGGGCTGAACAGCAAATTAACATGTAACATAATGAAGATGTTTTAAGATATGTGAAGAGAAAATTAAATAACAAGCTAAGGTTATACGGTCAACAGTTGTAAAGCAATAAATATGTCAAACTAAGACTGAGACTCTCCATTGACTCCTCTCAGGCATGGAGGTCACTTAACAGATTTTTCCTTTCTTTTCTGAGGTGGGTGTAGTGTATGTCAACCAAACATTCCATTATTCCTTGTATTACATTCAGCATTCTAATATACTATTCTGAAAAAGAAATAAACTAAAAGGACTGAATGAGTTAGCATATGTAACAAGATAAGAAGCCAATATCTCTGTTGATTCCTGGGGTTAGGGTTTTTGTTCCAAGTGTTGTAATAAATTGTAATGCAGCAATTTCCCTTTCCATTCTGTTCCTGAAGTTCCTGTGTAATAGAACAAACACCCTTTAGATGAGATTATTTATATTTATTAATTTATTTTATTTATTAGTTTGATTTATATCCCACCCTCCCAAAGGCTCAGGGCAGCTCACATACGGCAAAGCCGAGTGCAAAATACAATACAGTATATAATAAATAGAACATTTAAAATCACTATAAAACCTTCCAATAATACGGTGCTATACCTATATTAATAATCCAAGATGAGGACAACCCCCCCAGGTTTGGTGGCCAGCTGTCACAGTAGCATGGTCTCCCACTACACTGTCTCAAACTTCTGCCAGGGCCTGCTTGCCCCCGTTCTTATAGGGCAGCTGATGACTTGCCACCTCGGTGGTAGAATAGTGGCGGTGGTGGCTCCTACTCATTACTATTTCAGGTTGTTTGTTTCACCCATACACTTTGGATGATTTAATTCCATCAACGTGACTTGATTTGACATGGTCACCACAATGTAAAGACACGAATCCTAGAGCCCTTCACTGTATTATTGGTCTCCTGTGAA
The DNA here is from genome assembly GCF_001447785.1 of Gekko japonicus. NCBI lineage: Eukaryota > Metazoa > Chordata > Lepidosauria > Squamata > Gekkonidae > Gekko > Gekko japonicus. Next base: position 277,455 of record NW_015169833.1, on the reverse strand, counting down.
GCCTTCCTAGCCTGCCCTCTAGGGCTGCCAAGCTGCGGCGGGGGATCCGTGCGTCTTCACAGGATCCCTGCCGCGGGGGACAGCGATACGCGTTGCACCGCTGTCACCAGGATGTGACGCTACGCTCTCTCAGCCCCACCTACCTCACAGAGTGTCTGTTGTGGGGAGGGGAAGGGAAAGGAGATTGTAAACTGCTCTGAGACTCCTTCGGGTAGTGAAGGGCGGGGTATAAATCCAATCTTCGTCGCTCTGGTTGACGGTATGCCGGGTTGGGACCTTAAAAGGGTAGCTGGTAGGGATGTGCATTCGGTTCGGATGCATCCCGTGCAACCGTGGTGGAGACTTGGAATCATAGGGGATGGCATGAGGCCTTTTGAGAGGGCCATTGGGCCATATCATCCCAACTCCAAAATTCGGAGTCAAAGTTGATCTTCTTCTTCTTCTTCTTCTTCTTCTTCTTCTTCTTCTTCTTCTTCTTCTTCTTCTTCTTCTTCTTCTTGTTCTCAATCTTCTTCTTCTTCCTGTCCTCATTCTGAGAGCCCACTGGACAGTAGAACAGGCAGTGGATCCTTCATGCAAAAACATACTACTGAAATAAATTTTTAAGCAACTTTCACAGAAACTATAAGAGCATTTGGGGTAATAAAATAACAAGGGGAAACGCATTCAGCTCACCCCCAACTAGATTGCTCCATATCCTGGCAAGTTCTGAAACAAAGTCACTTGCTTTAGTTCAACTTGGTTCCTTTGTCAGGTTGACTTCTTGCCCTTTTCACAGCAGCCAAGATCTTCAAGAAAACTTTCTTCTTTGGTGCTTTGACTGATCCTTATTTCAGCTCTTGGTTTCTGGTTCTTTTCGGTTATACAGCTTACACCTGGTACTCCCTCCCAGATCATGACTGATCAGTGAGTGTATCCCTAAATTTTAGTTCCCCAAAACTTCCTCTCTTTCATTTCCTCATTCCCTCCATTTTGTGATTTCCTAGGCTAAGCTTCTAAACTCTCTGCATTTAACTAATCAAAACCATCACCCCTCTCTCAAAGGCAAGCATTCCAATCATTAAAAGTAACAAGAACTAAATGCAAAGTGGTGGGAAACTGTCCCACTCCTTCACAGTGAATTTAGATTAATTTTTAGACTTTGTAATCATGCTCCAGATACTTCTCCTGAAATAAACAGAAGATACCAATCCAACACAAAGATGTGTATGCAGAAGCCAGTTTACATATGAGATTTTCCATTTATTCCAGAATCACAGGTCTTTCAGTGATAGAAGAACCTGCCTTTAGAAATTATCTCTGTTTTTCCAAGAAAATGTTAAACTGCTCCCCCCCCTTTAGATATATGATCTCATCTGAGGGCAGTAGGGCTGCCAAGCCATGGCGGGGGATCCGTGCGTCTTCACAGGATCCCTGCCACGGGGGAGAAACTCCTGGCAATTTGGGGGTGGAGCCTATGGAGGGCGGCACATGCCTCAGCATTAGAGTCCCTCCTCCAAAGCAGTTTTCCCTTCTAAGGGAACTCTGATCTCTGTTGTCTGGAGATATGTTGTAATTCTAGGAGATCACCTGGCTCCCCTTTAAGGTTGGCCACTCTACCCCACCCCAAGGCCCCTTTCCCTCTCAGTTACAGCCAGTTCAGACCCCACCAGCATATACTTAAAAGCCAGGACTTTTTTGTTCCAATGTGAGTCATCTTACATATACCTAAACTGAAATTTGTTTGCCGCATGGTTGCCTGCTCATCCGATTTAGAGAGATCTTCCCATAATTCTTCACATCCCACCTTGGATTTTTACCATCCTGGATAATTTTGCCATCTGCAGACTTGGCCACTACACTGTTCATCCCCCGTTCTGGATCATTTGTGAACAAATGACCTAGCACTGCACGCGATACAGATTATGGGACCCCACAGCTCACTTCCCTCCACCGAGAGAACTACCCATCTATTTCGGCTCCCTTCTTCCTGCGGTTTAACCAGATTTTAATCTATACGAAGATGCGTCCTCTCATCCCCGTACACCTACTGTTTTCCCTCTCCCACAGCATCAGTTAAAATGACTTTTGTAACTACTCTCCCCCTCATTTATCCTCAATACTGAAGCATTAATTATTCTTTTGCAAGCAGTGTCTAACTCGCTTTTTCCAGGCAAAAAGACTGATGACCCAGTTCTGTAGTTTAGCATTGTGGAAATGCATTTTCTTCTTCACACATTGCTTCATACATTCATCATTCACTGTTGTATAAACACATTAAATGCCCATTAGGATGCCTCAAACAACTTTCTCAAACATAAATGAACAAGTTTATCTCATTCATATTTTAAAACTATTTACCAGCTCAGTGTTTTGTTTTGTTTTTAAACCCCAAAACAACAGCATCAGGAGATTTATGGGTTTGGTTTATGTATCCGCAGCATCCACTAATGTCTTGCATGCATGAATGGGGAAACACAGACAGAACTATCATACCATCCCATAGACAATGCTTTTCAATAGAGTTAGTTCCCACATACCTCTGCTACTCACCCATTAGAAAGTAATCAAGGGATGAACGTGGTATGCAAACTAGGCCATAGTACTCGTATTACAAACAGCCTTTGTTATAACATATTTCAGGAGGCTTTGGGGACCTGTTCCACTGAACATTGACCATGCATATGCAGAATGGATGTGGACAGAATGGAGCGAGGGCAGAGGAGAGCGATGAGGATGATCGGGGGCCTGGAGACCAAGCCTTACGAGGAAAGGCTGAGGGACTTGGGAATGTTCAGTCTGGAGAAGAGGTGGTTGAGGGGGGATGTGATTGCTCTGTTTACCAGTATGAAGGGCTGTCACTTAGAGGAGGGCAGGGAGCTGTTCCTGTTGGCAGCAGAGGAGAGGACTCACAATAATGGGTTTAAATTAAGGGTGGGAAGGTACCAGCTGGTTATTAGGAAACACTTTTTGACAGTCAGAGTTGTGTAACAGTGGAATCGGCTGCCTAGGGCGGTGGTGAGCTCCCCCTCACTGGCAGTCTTCAAGCAGCAGCTGAACAAACACTTGTCAGGGATGCTCTAGGCTGATCCTGCACTGAGCAGGGGGGTTGGACTAGATGGCCTGTCTGGCCCCTCCCAACTCTGTTTCTATACAAATGTTGTTTAATCTTCAGAACCGAAACTTCCTTTAGCTACAAGTAGGGTTGCCAGGTCCCCCCCTGGCCACTGGCAGGAGATGGGGGTGCATAGGGTGGCCAGATCCAGATTGGGAAACTCCTGGAGATTTGGGGATAGTGCCTGGGGAGGTCAGAGACCTCAATGGGGTAGTATGCCGTAGAGTCCACCCTCCAAATCATCTATTTTTCCCCATCTCTGTAGTCTGGAGATGAGCTGTAATTCTGAGGGATCCCCAGGTCCCACCTGGAGGCTGGCATCTCTAGGCTATGGGGGGCTATAATTTAAAAAATAAATAAATATCAATGTAGCCAAGTATTACGAATGGGATAAATGTGTATTCTGAACCAGATAATTATAAACATTTTTAAAGTTGTTCTTTCCCTTCCCTAACGTACCTGTACAAGCAGGGATTGATTACTCTTATTGCCCTTCCAAACAGACTGTTAATTCTTTATCCTTTTCAAGTCTTCCTTTTCCCAGGAAACGTTATCCAAGAAACTATCTCCACACGACCCATTTAGCACAATAGCTGGTGACTGAAGATCGCATCCAAACATTTACGATTTCTTTTTTTGTTGTTGTTGCTTCGCCGCATACTTCAGCGCCGTGTCTTTGCATTCCTTTCTCCTTGTTTAACAGCAGACGTATGCAGAGCGGCATTTTATACAGGGATTTGCAGAGGAATAATAGGGAAAAGGTGTGTTTTTGGCATTTGGAGTTCAAAACAGCCTTTGAGGGTAATTCTTTAGGGAGTCCATCACCGGCACGAAAATGCATTAATAGGTTTGATAGTTCCTCGCGAACAGTCAGCGTGCTGTTCGCTCACTAACAGCTGCTTTGATGCCTGGTTTTAGTGGTGCATTAAGTTTTACAGGGAGGATGGGGACCAGAATGGCAAGTCTCATTTTTAATGCTTCAGGTATTTGCAGTGTTCCAATGAAGGCAGGTCATCCTATTCCAGCTGAGACAGGAAAACCTGCTAGATCAAAAGAGACACTGGTCATAGCAAGTTCAGTTACCGTGGGAATCTGTGAATCTCTTCCAGAGTTTAATTTCCTTAAATAAAAAAATTACTTTGGCTCAATTTCATTTTCAGCACTTGACATTTGAATCCTTTGCTGTTTACAGCACTTGGGTGAAGAGATCTAAATTCCAGTTGTGTCAGCCTACGTCCTGCAGTTTCCTTCCTACGGTTTGGTATCCGTTAATGTGCAGCTGATAGACAAGGGAAATCTGTACACTCAGGGCTTTTTTTGTAGAAAAAGCCCAGCAGGAACTAATTAGCATAATAGGCCACACCCAACAGCAGAAACTCATTAGCATATCAGGCCATACCCCAGACAGCACAGCTCATTAGCATACTAGGCCATACCCCATGCCTTCCCTTGGCTTGCCCGGGCACACCATGGCTGCAGGGAGCCTGGGCAAGCCCCCCCCTTGAAGGAGGGGGAAGGCAGTTTAAACTGCCTTTCCTTGGCTTCCCCAGGCACCCTTGGAGGGAAGGGAAGGCAGTTTAAACTGCCTTCCCTTGGCTTGCCCAGGCGCCCCACAGCTGTGGGGAGCCCGGACAAGCTGGCCCTTGGACAGGCTGGGGAAGGCATGGGGAGGCATTTAAATGCCTCCCCGATCGTTCTAGCACCCCCCCTGGCCCGGCCTGCTGTCCAGGCTTTCCCTTTGTAGCCACGCATGCAGAGGTTTTGGTTGTAGTGGGTGTGGCCAACTCTGAAGCCAGGCGGAACTCCGTTCCTGTGCGTTCCTGCTCAAAAGCCATATGGGAGGTTCTTGCTGGATTGTCAAACCATTGCTCCACACCCAAGCAGGTTTCTGCCCATGGGAGGTTCTTGCTGGATTGTCAAACCATTGCTCCATCCAGCCCTGTATTGTCTACTCTGACTAGCAGAGGCCTTCTAAGACTTCCCACCAAGAGCTTTTTTAGCCCTTCAGCCTTTTTAGCTGAAGAAATTTGGGACAGACCCTGAGAACATACAGAGACAAAAAATATGCTCTCACACTACACCTATTTTGTACTCTCTACATTGTTTACTAATCAGTTACTACATTCAATTCGAGATACTGGTACATACAAAGCCCTTCATAGTCCAGGACCTTCCTGCTGTGCTTCACTGCAACAACTTTCCTCACCTGAGCAAAGTCTTCTGAAGGTGCCAACTGTGCAATCAGTGAAAAACAACTGTAGCCCATACCTAGACTGCGGTCACACTGGAGGCTTGGCATGATCTGGTGGAGCCTCTATTTGTGGCAGTTTAAATTGTCATGGGAAGGGGTGACCAGACAGCACACCCTGAAGCAGCTCCTCCACACACTGGTCCTGCACTGAAGCATCCCCATGATCAGTGTTTCCTCTAAGCTGAGTTAGTGTGAGCTAGCTCACAGTTTTTGAGCCTCTGGCTCACACATTTTTGTCTTGGCTCAGGAAGGACGGCTCCAGAGCACACTAGTTTATCCAGCAGCTAAATCTCTTGCTCACAACTTTAATGCCAGTAGCTCACTAAGTAGAATTTTTGCCCACAAGATCCCCACAGCTTAGAGGGAACATTGCCCATGATTGGTGCCTCAACTATGGAGCACGGGTCTTGCTGATAACGGGGGTCGCTTATGCTCATATGTGCTTATGCGCACATCCCTACTGGGCGGAAAAACAAAACCTATGACTGAGACAGAAGTGACCGTTCACACTTCCCATCCGGCATCCGCTCGTAGCGGGTGTGTGTGTGTGTTCAGCCATCAGGAAAAGTGGAGTGGAAGCGCTGGCATACGTAAAGACCGGACTTTCCCTGGTGTCAGCAAACTCTGCTTTCAGGACGGGCCATACCTGGGTGTCAACGACTGGGGCACAGGAGGCAGATGTTGTTGTCTGATGGTGCTCTTTAAACCCGCAAAGGTAACACAACTATATCAGCATGAACTGCTTGTGTGACTAAATGTTCTCTGTTTTGAGTCCCACCTGGTGGGATGGCCTGCCTGGAGAGGCCAGGAAGGCTCCCACCCTTCTGTTGGACTGCAGAATGTGTAAAAGGGAAATGCCCAGGAGCATATTTTTATGAAGGAAATAGGCCTTTAATATCATTGACTGGATCAGGAGGGTGCCTTCACAAGGGTTAGACAGACTTGTAGCCTATCGCACTTCTTATTGCATGTATCATCTTCCTTCCTTAGAATTTTCCTTTTGCCTGCGGTGTCTTCTTAATTTATAGCCCTATTGCATTGCTCATTGGATGTCTCATGCTGTCAGACTGCATGGTTTTTTCATATTTTGCAATATACCTTGAGTCTCACTGACAAAAGTGGACCATGAATAAAGTAAGTATTTTTTGTTGTTCAGTCACACAGTCGAGTCCGACTCTTCGCAACCCCATGGACCAGATCACGCCAGGCCCTCTTGTCTTCTGCTGTCCTCTGAAGCTTGCTCAATTTCATGTTCGTTGCATCAATGACACTGGCTAACCACCTCATCCTTTGCCGTCCCTGTCTTCTTTGACCTTCAGTCTTTCCCAGCATCTGGGTCTTCTCCAGTGAGTGCTCCCTTCTCATTTGGTGGCCAAAGTATTGGAGCTTCAACTTCAGGATCTGGCCTTCCAGGGAACAGTCAGGGTTGATTTCTTTTAGGATTGACTGATTTGATCTCCTTGCAGTCCAAGGGACTCTCAAGAGTCTTCTCCAGCACCATAGTTCAAAAGAATCTATTCTTCAGCACTCTCAACTTTTGCAGCCATACATTACTACTGGGAATACCATTGCTTTGACCATGGGGACTTTGTTGGCAGGGTGATGTCTCTGATTTTTATCATGCTGTAATTTGCCATTGCTTTCCTCCCAAGGAGCAGGTGTCTTTTAATTTTATGGCTGCAGTCACCATCTGCAGTGATCTGGCTGGTACTCTCTTGCTTTCTCCATAATCCAGCGAATGTTGGCAATTTGATCTCTAGATCATCTACCTCTTCGAAACCCAGCTTGTACTTCTGGCAGTTCTCTATCCACGTAGTGTTGGAGCCTAGCTTGTAGGATCTTGAGTATGACCTTGCTAGCGTGTGAAATGAGTACAATTGTGCGATAGTTTGAACGTTCCTTGGCATTGCCCTTCTTTGGGATTGGAATGTATACTGACCTTTTCCAATCCTGTGGCCACTGTTGTGTTTTCCAAATTTGTTGGCAAATTGAGTGCAAATCCCTGGAAAATACATGATTCAGATGTGAATATGCATCTAGGTTTCCTTCAGCATAGCAATGCATGTCTGCACCAAAGTGCTACAGGTTTTGTAAAGAGAGCAATGCAAATTTGTATTCATCTTGCAGTGAACATCTCTAGTTGTTTATCCATGCTCAAGGGTCACAAGTCATGCAGGGCCCTTACAGTATAATCCTAGACAGAATTCCCCAAAGGGTGCAACTCTGCTTAGGAGCTCTCTGTTAGCTTGCAATTAGTCCAAAATCAAGAAAACTGTTTTAGAAGTCTAAAAACTGGCTTATCTAATGGATGTGCAGTTCCAGAGAAATACTGCAGTGGTGAAAGAAAGAAAGAAAGAAAGAAAGAAAGAAAGAAAGAAAGAAAGAAAGAAAGAGTTTTTAATAAAGTAAGCAATAAACCATAGGACCTGTCAGAAAAAAAGAGATATCTGTGGAACTCTGTTACTTAGTGCTAAGACAACTGAAATGAAAATTGATCTGTGCCTCTGGGTTTTACACATGTCCATTTCTAACTCACAGCTTTGCTCAGCTCTTGCCCTGAGCCCACAGTTTTAAAAAACAAGCTGCTGACATTTGAAATGGTCGTCTTTCAGTACTGGCTGACAACAACGATATCGGCTCGGTTGCCATCTTTCATATTTCCGTAAAACTCTTGTCTTTAGTCTTTTGATCCCGGGACTCACCTTTAATGTCAACTTCCAACTTGGGAACAACTTTTATTTTAATCTCATAGGTCTGCCGTTATTATCTATCTGCATTTCCCCTCCCTCAGCTTATATCATGTGCTTGGTCTCCTACTCTGCCCTTTGTTTTATTCTCCTCTTAAACAAAACAACTAAAATGAGAATGAGGGCCCTGGTGTGAGCTGCTTTGGGTTGGTTCATGACCCAGTTAGAGGAAAGAACTCACCAATGGGAGACCAGTTGCAAAAAATGTGGATGTTTGTCAGGCGCATTTCAGTTCTGCTGACAGAATTTCAGCTCTGCTGACAGAAATATTGGCTCCCTGAACTCAATTCCACTCCAGGAAGCAATTCTTTGTAGAGTTACAGGCACTCTTATGTAAAGTTAATATTTTTTGAATGGCAAGTGGAATTGGATTTATTTGAAATAAAAAGAAATTAACTGGAGCATCATAAGTGTCTGTTGTCACCCTGTCATTCTGTACATGCAAAATCATTGAGGCCAAGAAAGGACCAAGAAAACTCACAGCTCTCTTAAACAGTTCCAGAAGAATACCGAACAACTTGAGAAAATTTGGGGGAGGGGAGATTACAAATAGAGGAGAATGACAGGTCTGTGAGGTAAAAAGATCTGTGCTGCAAAATCTGCAAGGTTAAACAAAATGGTTCTTAAATATCCAGTGCCAGTTCTTTATACTTTTCCTGCCTTCCTGACAATCTTCTGCTTACCACAGAGCACATCGCTGAATTAGAGGCAGAATTATACTATTTACTAACAGCCTCCAGGGACGGAGCTCACAACAACTGTCTGCTTTTAGAAAGCTTCACAGCTGTGAGTCAGAGAGATGACCTTTTTGGAAGACTGACAAAGGGCTCCAGCCAGGAATGAATTTGTCCTTGAAATTGTAAACCAAACTATGGATCCCCAGTGACATTTCATGCTAAGATGAAGGCTTTATTAGCTACATATGTTCTAGACAGCACGGTTTCATATAAGTTCCATTCAGGTACGACATATTCAGACATGACTTCCTAGCTCACCAAGCAGTGTACGTTTAGCAAAGGGCAGTTAATTGCTTCCCAGAGTGAATGTCGGAGGGTGTCCCAATACAAGCCCAAAAACTGAGTTTTTTTAAAAAAATCTTTGCAGTAATGCAGAAGTTTTTGTGTATAACAATTATTTTTAGAGGGGAAGGTTGTCTTAAATTCAGAGTTGCCTTCCTTTTTGGCAAATTCAGTCAATATTTTGAATACTGGCTCTTGTCCTGTGCCCACTCTATTCTGTAAAAAGAATCTACCAGTTTGGTGTAGTGGTTAAAAGTGCAGACTCTAATCTGGGAGAACCAGGTTTGATTCCCCACTCCTCCACTTGTAGCTGCTGGATGACCTTGGGGGAGCCATAGTTCTCTCAGAGCTCTCTCAGCCCCACCTACCTCACAGGGTGTCTGTTGTGGGGAGGGAAAGGGAAAGGAATTTTCTAAGTCACTCTGAGCCTTGAGTGAAGAGCGGGGTATACATCCAATTTCTTCTTCTCTTCTTCTTCTTCTACCTAAATTGGGAGACCAGGTATACAACATTTCTGTCCAATACAACTGAGTAGTTGCTGTTGAAGGTGTTGGTGGGCTTCCTTAGTAATAACCTCAGTGCTTGGCTAACATGTTTTTATATTTATGTTCTGGCATTTATCCAGCCAGCCATGGGCTTTGTGGAGTGAGGGTTTCCCACCACCTCCGCTTGCTGCAACCCTGAAATTTTGTTCCTGGAGGTCAATGGAGCCTCAGGAACAGCATAGGGGCAAAGTGAGGGTCTGCAATGAAAGGAGGAATCGGCAGATACTGCCGCCCCTCTCCCACAAGCAGAAATGCTCATCTGTCAAAGAAACTGCATGCTTGGATACAGGGCTTTTTTTGTAGAAAAAGTCAAGCAGGAACTTATTAGCATAATAGGCCACACCCAACAGCAGAAACTCATTAGCATAATAGGCCACAGCCCCGACAGCACAGCTTATTAGCATATTAGGCCACCCACCCATGTTACCAGAAGTGTGGTCATCCAGCCATGCCAACCTTTTGCTTCTTATTCTGTTGACCTTGTTTGTGGTCAAAACCCAGGGCTTTTTTTGTAGCAGTAACTCCTTTGCATGTTAGGCCACACACCCCTAATGTAGCCAATTCTAATGCATTTCTGCTGTTGGGTGTCGCCTATTATGCTAATGAGTTCCTGCTGGGCGTAGCCAACTTGTGAGCCAGCTGGAACTCCGTTCCTGTGCGTTCCTGCCCAAAAATAGCCCTGGTTGGGTACATGTCACTTCCCACAAGGGACTTACCTCCGTATGTTCCCCTCCCTTGCTAGATCAGTGGGGAAGATCTTCCACTTACCAGATCCATTGGCCTGAATATCTATATACTATTGGAATAAATTAGCTTATTTAGTCTAGCAGCACGCAACATTGTTTGTGTTCTTTTTTTTTAAAACGGTTTATTTACCATTTTCCGTAATTTACATTCAGCATTCGTCTTACATTTTTTATCCTTGTGAGCCTTTTCTAATTACATTATCAATCCATACATAAAACGGTTTCCATCGATTTTCAAATATCTCCTTATCTTTTCCTTGTAATCTCAAAGTTAATCTATCCATTTCTGCTAAACCCATCATTTTTTCGATTAATTCATTTTCTGAAGGTACTTTCTCATCTTTCCATCGTTTAGCTAGCAGTATTCTTGCTGCCGTAAGGAAGTATATAATTACATATTTCTCTGTACTATAGTACATGTCTGGGATCATGTTTCTTATGAATGGAATTACATTCTCCCCTTTGACAGCATAAATAGATTTTGGGAACAATTTGCAAATATATCCCTGCAATGCAGACGGAGGGTCTCTTATCTTGATCCACACCAAACGAAAAGACCAAACACATGCCGTCTTCTTCGTTTGACATGACATGCAGCTTTAGAGTACAACAAAATAGCAAATGGCCTTCTCAGTTGGGAGACACACCATTACAAAGTCAGCTGTTTTTAGTTGGCCTTTGATTAATGAACAAATGATAGTCTGGAGGCTGACCTTTGCATAGGTGGAATGGAATGCGCCGCAAATTTATTTCCTTAGGACTTGTCCACAATTTTGTCAATGTTCCTAAATGGATTTATAGACAACGCTACCGTTTTGCTCAGGAAGATCGATCGCATGGATCAGGTATAGGTATATACAAGTGGTGACCTAAGTGTATTGCCAAGTGCTTGACAAAAGTTCCACGTTTGCGGTGACAGGCAAGCAGTGAACAAAGCCTGATGGGCTACACTCAAATTGATGGGTCACCAAAGGTGCAGGCTTTCTATGAATAGTATTTAACATCATATGGCTAAATCACACATTATTCTTGTGCCCTCTGTGTGGCTGGCTGGAATCTATGTTGCACTGGGTTGTATTTTGACATGCAGACATGTGGGATGGATGAACGTTGCAGTTTCTTCCCATGTCAGTGTTATCAGTCACTCGCATGGAAAGAAACTAGAATCATAGAGTTGGAGGGGACCTCCAGGGTCATCTAGTCCAACCCCCTGCGCAATGCAGGAAATTCACAAATACCTCACCCCCACACCCCCAGTGATTCCTGTTCCATGCCCAGAAGATGAGTAAAACCTCCAGGATCCCCTGCCAAACTGGTCTGGAGAAAAATTGCTTCATGACCCCAACGTGGTCACAAACAGGGAGCCAGTTTTTCAGTGATCATTCAGTTGCTCGTAAGCAGTTTGAGCCTGTTCACTGGGTTACCTGTTGCATATTCAGATAGTACAGTGCTGTCAACAGTGCTGTCAACAGTGTTTCATGCCTACACATTCTCATACAGCCCAGTGAAAATCCTACTTTCTTCCCTCCCCCACAGACCCCCACAGACCTGTTGCCACTGCATGTCATTGGGCAGTTAATCATATAAAGAACTTGTGACCAGCAGTGCCATCCTAAGCAACCTTACATCCTCCTAAGCTTGTTGGCTTCAATGGACATAGAAGAGTGTAAATCTGTTTGTGACCAGTGAACTAACATGAGCTGAACCAATGGGTTTTCGAACACCATACCCTTCAACAGAAGCTACATACTAACAAGTGGGCAGGAAGCATAAGGAAAGAACACAAGGGCTTGGAAGCCATGGTGACCAGTGAAGCCAAGGACAAGGCAGCTCCGGCAGAAAGGGATGTCTTCCCCAAAGGGACCCCCATATGAAGTAACATAGAGAGGCAAGTCTAAGTGCCCCCCCCCTCAGCAGCCAGTATGACTGCGATGGTGGTAAATGCTGTTGTAGGCAATTTATGGCAACCTCACGGGGTTTTCAAGGCAGGAGATGAACAGAGGAGGTATAGCAACCCTGGACTTTCTTGGTGGTCTCTCACCCAAGTACTAAATAAGCTGAGCTTCTTAGCTTCTGATGAGACTGGGCTAACCTGGGCCATTCAAGAGGCTCCTGAATACAGGGATTCCCCTAGGCCCCAATAATGGGGTAAGTGTCTGGAAGAGACCCAGTAGTTCTTAGGGCAGTCATCCGTCTGAGGCCCCAAGGTGGTGAGGCTCACATACCAGATGCGATGTTTCTAAGACTTTGCCACAAAACTGATTTCAATGGAAGTCTGCTTATTTGGAATGCACTTATTTGAAGAAGAATTTAAGACTTCGCCACAAAACTGATTTCACTGGAAGTCTGCTTATTTATACAGGGAGCGGTGGCGCAGGTGGTTAGTTTCTCTACCCAAAGGAGTCTCAAAGCGGCTTACCATTGCCTCCCTTCCTCTCTCCGCAACAGGCATGTGGTATGTGGGGCTGAGAGAGTTCTGAGAGAAGTGGGACTGGCCCAAGGTCACTCAGCAGGCTTCATGTGGAGGAAGAGTGGGGAATCAAACTGTTGTGTCCGCTGACCGCCACCAGGGGCCAGCGAATATCCCAGAGCTTGACTCTGGGATAACAATAGGGACTAGGCTCCTAGTCCCTCCACTGGGGAACCAATGGGCACCGTGGTGGGAGATTCAAACCCACCAACGGGGCCCAGGGGTGTGTCCCCAAGAGTGTATATAGTTTGCCTGCCGGCCGTTAGTGGCCAGTTCGTGTTGTGTACCAATAAAGCGTGCTATGCACTATGCCAGTCTTTGTCCTTCATCCATGCGGCTAACCCACTTCACAATACAAACCTAGTTCTCCAGATTAGAGTCCACCACTCTTAGCCACTACACCACACCATCTTTGGAAGTAAGTTCAAGGGAAATCAGCATGATTTGCTCATGAGTAAACAAACATGAAAGCATAAAGTAGACTTTCTGAAGATGTAAGAGTTTCTGCTTTATAGTCCATTTCTTGATTCTCCAGAAAAAACTGGTCATCCGATTTGACATAAAACATTTGTGACTGGTTAACCAAGGATATTTTATGTATTTCAGCATGGAATGACATTTTAATGTTTGTTAGTTAGCAATATCATCTGGAAGGAATTATGTCATTTCACATTTGGCACTGGCAAATATTTCATGGTTATTGCTAGCATCCTTTAATTCCTTTCTATTAAGATATCATTCACGTAGGGCACTTAATAAAAGTAAGTATTGCACGTATTTTACAACACAACAGAGTGAGTTCACCCTCCCATGGGTGGTCTTGCACAAAGTTGGACAGCACACCATATGGTCAGATAAACTTTAAGAAGCATTTGAGATGCAATTCATGAATGAAACACATGACTTTCCCCCTGAATCTAACTTAATATGCTTAAAACGAGAATGAACTTGTAAAATCATTAACTCACAGCTCCTCCAGGCTCCTTAATAGGTTTCCAATAGGACCCATCTGAAGCTTGTCAGAGTTTTCTCAGTGAGAAGATCAGTAACTGGGCAGGCTTCCTTGAAAGACAGTTTCGCCATCACTACTGATTTCTTTTCCTGCAATGGTGAATTGTGAGAGTCGGTCCAATGTTCAAACTTCTAGGAACCTCCTGCTTTCATCAGAGGGTACACTTTTGGATGGTAATAGCTGATGGTGAGGCTCAAAAAAGTGAGGGAAGACAGCATGTTATAGCCCGATCTCGTCAGATCTGAGAAGCCAAGCAGGGTCAGTGCTTGGAAGGGAGAGCACCAAGGAAGGCTATTCAGAGGAAGGCAATGGCAAACTACCTCTGCTTCTCATTTGCCTTGAAAAACCCTTGCTGGGGTCTCCACAACGCGGCTGTGACTTGGCTGCCCTCTACACACGCACAAGGCTCTAAGGCTTGCCCACTGTCAGAACCCACAGCTTACAACGAAGTACACGCATTCAGGAACGGTTATACTTTTATTGCAAAGCTATAGATGCAGTAACACAGGCACTGTTAAGAATGGCGGCAACCCATTGAACATAATAGGATATAGGGCATTCGTATGCACCCCACCCATGGCATGGGCCAATTAGCTACCCTCCCGCGCGCGGGACCAGTTAGGAAACCGTTAGGTGGTGAAAGCCGGGAAGCAGTAGTCTCTCATGGTACATAGGAGACTTCCAGACAATACATCCTCCTCCTGCACATCTGTAGCGATAAGCATTTCAGCACAGGCAGAACAGCAGAGATAGGAATGCAATAGCAATTACCAAGACACAGAATGAACTCCCCAACCCCCATGGCAGCATAGCTGACACCCACTCCTCCCTGAGCATCCTACAGCACCCCCTTTTCAAATCCTCTGCAGCCATTAAAGTAAGCCACAACTCATGACTCACCAAGCCATGTTGAGTCCTCCAGCTATGAATCTTCCATTTTCTACAATCCCAAGCAGCTGATGAAGTCCCACCATGGTGGGCTGCATTCAGTTTGATGGGTCAACTTGTACAAGTCCATTTGACACAAGGCAGTCCAATTATTTGATTAATATTACAGTGGATTGTTCAAATTGCTTCTTTTGGAAACCTTGATCGACTGTAGTATTGCTTGGGTTTCTTTGCATTCGAGTACAAAAACAGACAAAGGGGATTTAATGCTTATGGCTGTCCATGTTTTGAAATCACATATGAGGTTGGGTTTTTTTAACCCCCCTCCAGCTCATTTTAATTACAAACAGGAAAAAGATATGAATTATCATCTGTAAGGGAGAAGCTGAAGGCATGCTGGATGAGTCTTTACCTATTTACATTCTGAAATGGTGCAGCTTGGATACCACTATAATTTATTGTTACTGGACACAGCTGTAGCTTATATGGGAATGTTAAGATGACTATCCTCTTTTTGGATGGCATACCTGGAAAAAAAAACCACAACAGGTCTTGCTTTTGAGTAAATACTGTATTCACATCATTTTGTTTCCCAATGCTGAATTTTCCCTATTAAAACTGAATGGATTTGCAGCATTATTTTTAATCAATTGCACATAAATATGGCATGGAAATGACATCAAAATGGCATAAAAGGAGCAAATGTATTGAGATTGCAAGCAACAAAAACAGGTGGAATACAAAGGCTCACAGTGGTCCTTTCCACACTTGGATCTCATCCCTGGTTTTATCAGAGTTCAACTTGTGACACAATACTTTTCATTTATCCCTGGTTATAACAGCATCCATTTATCCCAGGACAAGTGTGGGGCAAAACCAGGGTAACCTCAATGTAATGTGGAAACAAAAAATACCCCGAGATAATTACAGGGGTCGAGTGTAGTGTAGAACGTAAGTTCAGGGACAAGGTTGAACTAGGATTTAAGGTCTAGTGCGGAAAGGACCAGAGATAGAAGACAAAAACAAAAAGAACCAGGGAAACAATCCCTATTTTTATCTTTTTCAAGGCAGTTTGTTATGAGTCTGTGTTGTGAAGTAGTTAGAGTGTCAGTCTAGTTCCCTGATACCTCGCTGTCCCTGCTTTGCTATTAGTTTTGATTTCTGAATACCTTTTTAAATATTTCAGTTGTGAGTTGTAATCCTTTACAGTCTGGCCCCTCCTGCACTGGCTGCATAGAAGCTCAGTCTCTGAGGGTCTGATTGAGTGCATTTTATCTGTTGTATAAATATACACACACGGATGCTCAAGTACCGTACAATGCATGACTTGCCACTGTATGCACTGCAGCTGTTGATGGATGTTTTGCACTGGCGATGGACTGCAGCAGCACAATTATGTTTTTCAACTGCATCTTTACGCAGACATAAATACACCTAGCTTAGAAGAAGAAGAGGAAGAGATTAGATTTATACCCCGCCCTTCACTTGGAGTCTCAGAGCGGCTCACAAACTCCTTTCCCTTCCCCTCCCCACAACAGACACCCTGTGAGGTGGGTGGAGCTGAGAGAACTCTTGACAGAAACTGCTCTTTTTCAAGGACAGCTGTGCCAGAGCTTGTGACCGACCCAAGGTCACATCAGCAGGTGCAAGTGGAGGAGTGGGGAATCAAACCCGGATTAGAGTCCGCACACTTAACCACTACACCAAACTGGCTTTAAAACAATATAAGACAGACCACTGAGGAGTGAATAAATATGGCATACAGCTGGCAAAGAAAAAGCCTCCCACAACATATAATGGTGGAGTGCTTGGGCTCACAAAGTGATTTGTGGCCTAATGTAAAGGGAAATACAAGCATCTGTACAATGTGGAAGAGTGTGGGGTAGAGGGCATTACAACAATCTCAATGGGAGGTCACCGCCAGTGTTCCCTCTAAGCTGAATTAATGTGAGCTAGCTCACAGTTTTTAGCCTTCAGCTCACACATTTTTGTCTTAGCTCAGGAAGGGTGGCTCCAGAGCAAACTAATTTATGCAGCAGCCAAATTGCTCACTCACAACTTTAATGCCAGTAGCTCACAAAGTAGAATTTTTGCTCACAAGACTCCACAGGTGAGAGGGAGCATTGGTCACGACGGGGAGTGGATCAAGAGCATGTGTGAACCGAGCTTGAGACAGCAAGGAAGATCAGTCAAGAAGATCCTTAAGCAGTCCCAAATAATAGTAGTGACCAACCTAACACATTCCTTTGTGCTTGCATAGTTAAAGGGAATGTTGGTCAGCAGTGCATTCTCCCTCGGGTTTGTGAAAGAAAATAAGCCTTTCCCATATATAATTTAGACACATAAATAATTTTCCAGACACCCTCAATGATTTATTGCTGCTTCTATTTTTAATGAAAATCATACTTAATAGAACAGTTTACACTGGGTTTGACTGCACACAAGATATACTGTAGAGAAAACGGTAGGGAAATTAGGTCTTATTAATTAAAAAAAGTTTATGGCTGATTCATCACTTACATTTGGCATGCCTCACGTTATTCACTGGAATAAATGATTAATGGCAGAATCCATCACCCTGCTCATATTGATTTTGCCACTATTACACAATGTGAACGAAATTTATGATAGAGTGTCTTAATATCTGCTTTGCTTTTTTATATACTATTTTCAATCTTTTCAGGAATCTCAAAGGGTCATGGGCACAAGGCCCTCAGACCTGGAGGTCCTCCAGCTACTTTGTCTGGACGTCCCCTCCCTGAATCCTCATCGGCCAATGACCATACCCCACTCTGTTTATACAGCCCCATTACTAGTAAAGGTAAAGGTTTCCCCTGCTCGAAAGCCAGTCGAATCCGACTCTAGGGGGCGGTGCTCATCTCCCTTTCCAAGCCGAAGAGCCAGCGCTGTCCGCAGACTTCTCCGTGGTCATGTGGCCAGCATGACTAAACACCGAGGCGCACGGAACGCTGTTACCTTCCCACCGAAGTGGTACCTATTTATCTACTTGCAATTTCTTGCTTTTGAACTGCTAGGTTGGCAGGAGCTGGGGCCAGAGACGGGAGCTCACTCTGTCATGTGGTACTCAGGTCTCGAACTGCAGAACTACAGACCTTCCAGTCTGCAGCTCAGCGTCTTAACCTCTGAGCCACCGTGGCTCCTAGTACTAATCCCCAATCCTCCCCAAGCCCTCAGGCTCAGTCCAGCCCCATAAAAGTCTAGCTACAGTCCTCCAGCCCCAATGTCCTCTAAATATCGTCCACTCTGTTCACAGTCCAGCACACTATGGGCAGAAAGCTCGACAGCAGAGCCAGGCTTACTGCACTTCCTCCTCCATGTGCTTCTTCACTTCCCCTTTCATCACCGTGCCCCTCCTCCACCTTTTATTTATTTATTTATTCAACTTCTGACTCACTCCCCCCTGCTAATGCAGGCCTCAGGGTGAGTAACAACATATTATTATATAATCATAAATTCAGGGCTATTTTTGGGCAGGAACGCACAGGAACGGAGTTCCGGCTGGCTCCGGAGATGGCCACGCCCAGCAGGAACTCATTAGCATAATAGGCCACACCCAACAGCAAAAACATATGAGGATAGGCTACATTAGGGGCGTGTGGCCTAACATGCAAAGGAGTTCCTGCTACAAAAAAAGTCCTGGGTTTTGACAACAAACAAGGTAAACAGAATAACAAGCAAAAGGTGGGTGTGGCTGGATAACCACACTTCTGATAACATGGAGGTGTGGCCTAATGTGCTAATGACCTGTGCTGTCAGGGGTGTGGCCTAATAAGATAATAAGTTTCTGCTGTTGCGTGTGGCCAATTATGCTAATGAGTTCCTGCTGGGCTTTTTCTACAAAAAAAAGCCCTGTATAAATTAATTCAAAACAGTTTTTTAAATACTGGTCATAATGAGCCGGAGGCACGTAACAATACCATTTCATAAGGAAAAGGGCCCGCCAGAGTTTTTATTCTTCTCCGTCAAGAGCCTCAACCACAGGCCTGGTGGAACAGCTCTGTTTTACAGGCCGTGCGGAACTATGAAAGGTCCCACAGGGCCCAAATCTCCACTGGAAGCGTGTTCCACCAGGCCGGAGCCAGAGCGGAGAAGGCTTTGTCTCTGGTCGGGGCTAACTGAAATGTTTCTCGGCCCAAGAACCATCCGAAGACCTTTATCGTGTGAGCATAGCGCTCTTCAGAGCAGGTTCCACTCTGGCTTTCTTTGCTGCGGCTCTGGCTTTCTCTGGTATTCTGCTGCCAGCTAGGTCTCCAAGCCTCGGGCAGACTGCTGCTCTACCTTGGTCTGCCAATCCTCCCTTGATGCCTCTTCCTTCTTGGGCTCTTGCCAGAAACTCTTGCCTGGTGAGGCTCTGCGCTGCACCCTTCCCACACCGCCTCCTTCTTCCCTGCTTCCTTCCTCACTGCCACACTTCTCCCATCTTCACCCTCCTCCCTGTCCCTCTGCTGTGTGCTTTTTAGATACTGTTGTGGGCCAGTGCAGTCCCACCCTCCTTCTGGCAGAGGTTGCTTTCCCCTGGCTTGTACGTTTTCCCTCTTGTCCAGGCTGGTTGGTGGCTGGGTGGTGGCTACAAGCACAGGCAGCTTCAAGGGGGAATTAGATAAGCATATGGAGCAGAAGTCCATCAGTGGCTGTGAGCCACAAGGTTTAGATAGGAACTCTCAGGCAGGGGCAAGTGATGCATTGTATTCTTGGTGCTTGGGGGGCAACAGTGGGAGGGCTTCTAGTGTCCTGGCCCCACTGGTGGACCTCCTGATGGCACCTGGTATTTTTGGCCACTATGTGACAGAGTGTTGGACTAGATGGGCCATTGGCCTGATCCAACATTGGCTTCTCTGATGCTCTTATGTTCTGGCTGCAAGCCTCAGCGGCTGACTGGGCCCCACGGGACCACCAGCTCCACTGCACAAATAAATGTTTATTATTTTAATGTATGTGTGTTTCTGTGTATGCTTATACACACACTCCCACAGTTACAGAAGAGGTCTGACCAATGGATCACACCAATGGTCCATCTAGTCCAGCATCCTGTTTCCAACAGCTGCCAGTCAGTTTGGTGTAGTGGTTAAGATTGCAGACTCTAATCTGGGAGAACCGGGTTTGATTCCTCACTCCTCCACATGCAGCTGCTGATGTGATGTTGGGTCAGTCATAAGTTCTTTTAGAGCTGTTCTCTCAAGGGCAGTTCTTGAGAGAGAGAGAGCTCAGCTCCACCTACCTCACAGGGTGCCTGTTGTGGGAAGGGGAAGGGATTGTAAACAGCTCTGAGACTCCTTCAGGTATAAATCCAATTTCCTCCTCCTCCTTCAATGGGTAAAGGCACAAGCAGGGCCTGTCACAACATCCCTCCCTTGGTGACTGCTCCCTGGTATTCTGCCTCAGAACTTGGAAGTCCCATTTGGCTATCATGGCTACTGGCTACCAAGCCAGTAGTAGACCTTGTTCTCCATAAATTTACCTGTTTCCCTTATAAGTCCATCTAAGGCAATGGCCATCACCAAATTGTGTGGCAATGAGATCTACAAGTCAACCACTCATTGTGTGAAGTGGCATTTCCTTTCTGTCTTGAATCGATTGTCTACCAGTTTCATAAGGTGACCTTGAGTTCTACTATAATGGGGGAGAGAGAGAAAAGCTTTTCCCTAGCTACTTTATCCACACCTTTCATAATGTTGTAACCCTCAGTTAACTCTGCCAGACTTCCAGCTCCTGCTCATTTTCTAACATTATACTTATGTGCAGGGGTCGTTTCGTAGAAAAAGAGCTAGGGGAACTCATTAGCATAACTCATTAGCATATGCCACACCCCCTGACATCGCCGGAAGTGTGTCATAAGGCCACACCCCCTGACATCACCAGAAATGTGTCATAAGGCCACACACCCTGCCCCCAACGGTCCCGGCCGCCGCTGCCGGCCTTGCAGCTCCACTGCCGAGTCCCATGAGGGGCCCGGTGGTGGACCTGCAAGGCCGGCGGGAGTGCAAGGAAGCCCCGCGAAGGCCCTCCCTGGCCCCAGGCAGGCAGGGGTGGGGAGAGGCAGGGCGGAAGCAACTTACCCTCCCTCTTCCCCTGCCTCCTCCTGGCTGAATGAGGGCCGGAAGCGGGGTGGCCGGAAGCAGGGGGCGGGGCTTCGTCATGTGCCCTGCCCCCCGTACCTCACCCGGGGGAACTGTGATCCCCCCCGAAATGACCTCTGCTTATGTGAATAACCAATGCAAATTAAGGTAGAGCTCTGACTGCAATGTGTACAGTTCTCCATGGCATCCAACTGGTTCTCTTCGAGAAGAAACTGACCAAAACCTTGGACAAAACTGCAGTGGGAGAGGGACACAGCTTCTTTCTCATTACAGTGTTAGGATCAATAAAGGCTGTGAGCAGGTTTGGCCAACCTGTAGTGGGCAGAGCAAAGTACAGTATGAGGTATGTGGTGCTTATGATTTCTGATTGCTTGATTGATACCGTTTGTGACTGATGGAACTGTCTATTTAAACAATTGCCGACTAAGTGGAGTGGCGAGGTAGAATTCCTTCAGGCCACGTAAGAGTGATTGATACATGGAATTCACTGCCACAGCAGGTGGTGGCGGCGGCTACAAGCATGGACAGCTTCAAGAGGGAATTGGATAAATATATGGAGCAGAGGTCCATCAGTGGCTGTTAGCCACAAGGTATAGATAGGAACTTTCGGTCTGGGGCTAGTGATGCTCTGTATTCTTGGTGTTGGGGGGGGCAACAGTGGGAGGACTTCTAGTGTCCTGGCCCCACTGGTGGACCTCCTGATGGCACCTGACATTGTTGGCCCCTGTTGGACAGAGTGTTGGACTGGATGGGCCATTGGCCTGATCCAACATTGGCTTCTCTTATGTTCTTATGTTGTACTGCACTGTTAGGAAGAAACAAGGTGAAGCAACTTGCCAAACAGCCATGAATGGATCAATAAAGAAACAATCGGTCAAAAAATAGGCTCCCTGAATGTGACCTGGTGAACAGAGCAGGACATGAGCTGAGCTGAGCTGAACTGGCGGGTGTGGAAGCATCCCTAGCTAGAACCCTTCTCCTCCTACTGTTAGACTGATGACGACTTTTGTGATAATCATGATGACAATAATAATGATATGATGTGAAAGGCAAAGCAAAAATTCCAGCTGGCATCCCGCATCCCTCTGTGAGAGTTTATTGGTGATGAGGGTCCAATTAGATCAGGCTATTAAAGTTTCGCTGTATTCACATCTGTTTATCGAACATCCTTTTACGATCATCGGCAGAGCTCTGAGGATAGTACAATTTAAGAAAAAGTATTTAATATCCATTTTTCAGCATTTAAGGTCATCTAGATTGTTCGCCTTTTGGCATTGGCCAGACTCTTGAAACGCCACTCTGCCATAATGGGGACCTTCCTATTTTGTAAAGTATTATCAGCGGCTTCTTCTTTTCCTTTATCTCCAACCCGTAAAACTAAATTAGATTTGCAGCACATCAAGATGCACGGCATGTCCTTTGCCTGTTTATTGTATAGCATATTTGACAACTTAAAAACAACATTCATTGTTAGTCTTTAGAAGCCGTCCAAGAGATTTGTTTACAAGCTGCCGGCTACCATTAACTTGAATTACGTGCTTATGCAGTCTTTGATAATGCCAATTTTATGTACAATGGCTACCCATACTGGTTTTAATATTTTGGTTGAAGAACCAAATTGCAAAGGGATGAAAACAGAGGAATCTACTTATGTGCAAGATGTGATCCGTGCAATCCTAAACAGTGGGCTTAGAGGGGTGTAACTCTGCCTAGGATTGCCCTGCATTAGAAAGAAAAGGGTTCCTCCCCCCTCATCTGCCCATATTTTATTAATATTTTACCCCATTGTTTTATTCTGGAATTGCAGGAAGAGACAAGAAGGAGGTCAATCGGTTTGGTTCAGTTGCCAACTGTGTATAAGTGCACAGCAAGCTCATGCATTATAAGTGATGACTTTCAGGCATGCCTCTATGAAACTATCTAATGCAGTAGAGGAAGTATGACAATAGGCCAATTCTTGAGCGCCATTCTTTAAAGCAACATACACGCTTTAGCAAAACGCAGGGAGTGGGGGAGGCAGGAAAGTTGCAGTCCACTGATGGGAAATTTAGTCTTGATCTAACATTGGTTCAATCCTTGGCATCTCTTATTAAAGGATTTCAGGCAGTAGGCATTGGGAAAGACTTCTCTTATCTTTCTCTGAGACTTTGGAAAGGTGCTGCTCGTGGGAATAGTCACAATACTGACCTGGGTGGGTCAATACTTTGGCTAGACATATTCATAGATATTCAGTTTCCCCCCCAAAATGATGTTCTTCTAAATATCTATCTGTAGGTATAGGCGCTGCGGTGGCTCAAGTGGTTAAGACACTGAACTGCAGGCTGTGGAAGGTCAGTAGTTCAGCAGTTCGAGACCCGAGTGTGCCGCATGATGGAGTGAGCTCCCATCTCTAGTTCCAGCTCCTGCCAACCTAGCAGTTCGAAAGCAAGAAATTGCAAGTAGATAAATAGGTACCGCTTCGGTGGGAAGGTAACAGCCTTCCGTGCACCTCGGTGTTTAGTCATGCCGGCCACATGACCAAGGAAACATCTTCGGACAGCGCTGGCTCTTCGGCTTGGAAACGGAGATGAGCACCGCAACCCTAGAGTCGGACTCGACTGGCTTTCGAGCAAGGGAACCTTTACCTTTACCTTTATCTGTAGGTATAGGGACTCTATTTGAATACAATCCCTTAGCTGTTTTGTGGAATTCCAACAGAACTCATCAGTGCCTGGATTTTTAATGGGATAATTCCTGAGCAGCATTTTCTTGGTCATAGATATTTGTCTTGCCGATTGGTATGCTATTTGCTACATACCAGAAACAGATGTAATAACAGGATGAGATACCTCCTTTGGGTGAAGGCAGTTGATTCAAGACTTGATAAGGGTCTAGTAGTTTGGCCCCCCCCCCAAAAAAAAAAGATGTGTGGGTACGAAAATACCCATTCAGAGGGGCATGGATCCAAAAACTTAGAGTTACCAGCAAAAATGTCAGCAGTCAACTTCTGATACTAATGAGAATGTTATTTATTGTCAGGGCTTTTTTTGTAGAAAAAGCCCAGAAGGAACTCATTAGCATAATAGGCCACACCCAACAGCAGAAACTCACTAGCATATTAGGCCACAGCCCTGACAGCACAGCTCATTAGAATATTAGGCCACACCCCCATGTTACCAGAAGTGTGGTCATCCAGCCACGCCCACCTTTTGCTTCTTATTCTGTTTACCTTGTTTGTTGTCAAAACCCAGGGCTTTTTTTGTAGCAGGAACTCCTTTGCATGTTAGGCCACACACCCCTAATGTAGCCAATTCTAATGTGTTTCTGCTATTGGGTGTGGCCTATTATGCTAATGAGTTCCTGCTGGGCGTGACCAACTTGGAAGCTAGCCGGAACGCCGTTCCTGTGTGTTCCTGCCCCAAAATAGCCCTGTTTATTGTTTAACGTATTTATGAGAAACAGCTCCATATCTAATATCCACAGGGCCTGTAAAACAGAGCTCTTCCACCAGGCTTTTGGGAGCTGCCTCCACCAGTGAAGAATATCACCTGGCTCTGGACTCTGGAATTGCCATCTGCAGCCTAAAGAACAGCAAGCCCTGCAAGGACATTCCAAACGAACACTAAAAGCTGACTGTGAGATAAGAACTTTGTACAGTGGTTATTGGCTGCTACTGTCGTACAAATATTAACAACTACTAGCACTTTAGTATGATTTTATAATTTGTTTTAACTTCAACGTATGTTTTTAATTTAATTATCTGTTTTTATGTAAGCCGCCCTGAGCCGGCTTTGGCTGGGAGGGCGGGGTAAAAATCTGAATAAATAAATAAATAAATCTTATGTTCAAAGCCTTTGTAATAAAGTTACATTAAATCTTAAAGGCCAGCATCAACAAAATAAAGCATCCAAGTTAAAAAAACAAAACAAAATAGGAGATACACAGTAAATAGTCAACCCAACAAACAACTGTGTGGGGAATGCCAACCACACTAATACTGTAAAGTCGTAAAGTTATTTATGTATTTGACCATTTGGAACAGCAGAGGAGGAACTGTTTGGAGGTGTTTCTGTGCTTAGGAGAGACTTTAGATTATGTTATAGGTTCTTTTGATGAAGCATCAGTGATATGCAGGAACTTCACAGCCAGCCAACGCATGAAGCAATGATGAAACCTGCCTCAAGCAATGTCGGCTCTTGCTCTTTTTGAAGACGAGTTACTATGGGACTTATCCTGACCTAGGCAACCCACTCCAGTATCCTTGCCAAGAAAACCCCATGGACAGTAACAAAAGGCTAAAAGATATGATGCTGGAAAACGAACCCCTCAGGTCGGAAGGTGTCCAAGGTGGTACTGGGGAAGAGCAGAGGGCAAGTACAAGTAACCCCAGAAAGAGTGAAGTGACTGGGCCAAAGTCGAAAGGACATTCAGCTGTGGATGTGTCTGATGGTGAAAGGAAAGTCTGATGCAAAGAACAATACTGCATAGGAACCTGGAATGTAAGATCTATGAATCGAGGTAAGCTTGACGTGGTCAAAAAGGTGACTGCAGCCATGAAATTAAAAGATGCCTGCTCCTTGGGAGGAAAGCGATGGCAAACCTAGACAGCATAATAAAAAGTAGATACATCACCCTGCCAACAAAAGTCCATATGGTCAAAGCAATGGTATTCCCAGTAGTCATGTATACCTGCTCCTTCAGGCCAGGGACCACCAGGAGGTTCTTATTACTAGAGCATAATGCTCTTCCAGGGGCATATTGGGAGAGGTGGTCCCAAAGATATGTAGGTCTCTGGCCACTAATGGCCTTAAAGGTCAAAACCAGGACCTTGAACCAGATCCGGTGCTCCACTGAGAACCAGTGCAGCTCATGCAGCACTAGATGAATGTGTGCTGTCTAGGGGTCCCCGTAAAGATCTGCATGGTCTCATTCTGGATCAGTCAGAGCTTCCAGGTCAGGCGCAAGGGTAGGCCAGCATAGAGCAAATTACAGTAGTCTATCCTGGAGGTGACCATTGCATGGATTACAGTGGCTAGGTCGGGGCAATGTAGAACTTTATTCTATATCAAGTGTCAAGGCCACTCAGTAGTAGAGACAATTCTTCCATGACTCTTGGCTTCTGATATAGAATAGTGAGGCAAGGCCACTCAGTAGTGGAGACAATTCTTCCATGACTCTTGGCTTCTTCCTTTCTATGGTACAACTCCTGTGCTTAGCTTGTGCTTCCTGCCCCTGGGTCATAACTCTGGCTCCCACCCATTATGTCACTTGACAATGATGTCACACGCTTGCAACTCATCAGGTCCCATGCTTCCTGGAGATTAATGGTAGAACCCAGTTCTGGGAAGGTTGAAGCTTTAGGGCTATAAAGGTAAGAACCAGCACTTTTAACTGTCCAGATAAACTGGACGTCAATATAGTGGTGTTCTTTTTTTATGAGACTGGTGTGATACATTCTTTGTAATACATGCATATCTGTTAATCATCTCAGTGTTGTATTTTTGTATTAACTGAAGTTTCCAGACTGTCTTCCAAGCCAGCTGACTGGGAACGGCCACCATAACTCTGTGCACTAGAAAGCTCTACAAGAGAGGTCAACTATCACAGAACCCATAGGGAGTGATTGGCTGTTGCATGTGAGACTGTGAACTGCTTTCTGATTCTGCATGACGGGAGAGGGGAAATTCTGAGAATAAAAGGTCACAGAGCAACTGGAAGTTGGCCGTGAAGTCCAGCTTGGAGTCCAGCAGCTGTGAACTGATTGGCACCAAGGAGAAGCCTCCATAGGGGTGAGCAAGTCAACTTTTGTAGGCTCAGCTCAGCTCAGCTGGAATGATGAACACGCACATAGCTGCCATATAATGAGTCAAACCATTGGTCTGTCAAGATTAGAATTGTCTAATGTTGAAGCAGTGGCCCTACAGGGTCTTTAGTTAGGGTCTTTCACATCAGCTGCTGCCTGATCCTATGAACTGGAGATGCTGGAGATTGAACCAGGGACCTTCTGCTTGCAAAGCAAATGCTCTGCCACTGAGCCATGACCCCTTCCCCATCATTTAGGATGGTGGCTAAACTCCCAGCTGTACTAATTGCCAATGGGACGAGTGGCATGGAAAGGCATAAATGTGAGCAGCAAGAAAAAAATGTGGTCTTTTCACCAGACTGGTTGCCCCGCCCTTTCTTTTTTAAAACTCAAAAATCATAAACTATCATTTGTTGTTAACCTTTGTATCAAGCAGCACATTCTTGGGGGAAAGGAAAACATTGATTTCCAGTATCTTCAGATGTTTGCATCTTTTTCTTTGTCAACTGGCTGTGTGCTGCCAAACCAGCTGCAGAAGCAACAAAGGCAGTTGCCTTGAGGGCACAAGAAAAGGCAGACAGAGCAGGTTTCTATTGGTATAGAGCCTTTCTTTTCAGCTGTAAAACCAAAGGTCCTTTTACTACCCTAAGAGAGACCTACGATTCCCTATTGCTGGTTTATCTTCTTCTGTAGAATTTAAAGATGTGTACATGGGTTATTCCTCTCCATGTCCCTCTGAGGTAGGCTATAATGAAAAAGAGCGTGTGATCTGTTTAGGGTTCTGAGAAAGGATTTATAGGCATGTCTCCCTGCTCTATGGCCAACTTTCTTTTTACTGCATTGTTTCTCGGTGGCCTGAGATGGCATAAGGAGCTCTGGAGATTCGGACTGGCAGCCCTGGGGTACTCCTTCTGGCAAGATGCTAATAGCATCAGTCAGTTCCAAAGTCTGTAAGGAGCTCTAAGAAGCTTTGCCCATCAACACAGCTCAGCAGCTCCCTGAATCAGGAAGCAAATACAAAGTCCTAAAGAATCCCAGGCTGCAGTCACACGGAACATTAGCCACGCTAGAGAGACGGAAGATAGGTGGATTTTCCGGGTGTGATCTCACCACCACATCTGGGAAGCGTAGAGCTCCTGTGGCTCACCCGAGGCTTCCCGCTGAAGATGCAGGGTAAAAAACTAGTACCTCGGAGGCACTAGTTTCCGGAAACCGCGGGGCAAGGGCGGGCATCAGATCACGTTTCCGGTGGCATCCGGCGCCCGCCCATGTCCCCTTGCAAAAAGGTTTTTTTCCCCCAAGTCTCCATGGATGTGCACAAGCACCCAACGGAGCATGTGCATACTTTGGTGTACAGAAAAAAAAACCTGTTTGCCGCACCGCGCCACTTCTTTGCCGCGCTGCAGGATTGTCCTGTGATCGGCACCTCCCCCCTACCCACGGGACCTCCACAGGATGTCTGATCGTGCAACCGTGCATTATTTTGCCCCGAGGCAAACAGCCACGCCTCCCCCCCGTGATATCCAGCCCGTGTGATGGGGGCCCAGTTGGGTAAATTGTTCTTATTGTTGGTCCTTGTCTTCTGGCTTATTTATTTATTTACTCCCATCATTTCTAGTCCGCCTTTGCCACTTTCTCTGCTTCCTTGTAGTCTCAGCTCCTGGTTATGGCTTGGCAGAATCCCATCTCTGTTTTCTCCAATACTCAGAACTGTGAGCTTCCTTATGACTTTGACTCCTGGTGTACAATTTGACAAGGTCTTGGCTTCTGATCTTCAGGCATCTGGAAGTCCTATGCTGGGGATTATTAGGAAGGAGACTGAAAACAAATCAGCCAGTATCATAATGCCCCTGTATAAATTGATGGTGCGACCTCATTTGGTATACTGTGTACAGTTCTGGTCACCATACCTCAAAAAGAATATTATAGCATTGGAAAAAGGGCAGAAAAGGGCAACTAGAATGATAAAAGGGTTGGAACACTTTCCCTGTGAAGAAAGTTTAAAGTGCTTGGGGCTCTTTAGCTTGGAGAAATGACAATTGAGGGGTGACATGATTTATAAGATTATGCATGGGATAGAGCAGGTAGAGAAAGAAGTACTTTTCTCCCTTTCTCACAATACAAGAACTTATGGGTACTCCATGAAATTGCTGAGTGGTTGGGTTAGAACAGATAAAAGGAAGTACTTCTTCACCCAAAGAGTGATTAACACATGGAATTCACTGCCACAGGAAGTGGTGGTGGCTACAAGCATGGACAGCTTCAAGAGGGAATTGGATGAACATATGGAGCAGAGGTCCATCGGTGGCCATTAGCCACAAGGTATAGATAGGAACTCTCAGTCTGGGGCAAGTGATGCTCTGTATTCATGGTGCTTGGGGAAGAGGCAACAGTGGGAGGGCTTCTAGTGTCCTGGCCCCACTGCTGGACCTCCTGATGGCACGTGGTTTTTTTAGCCACTGTTTGACAGAGTGTTGGACTGGATGGGCCACTGGCCTGATCCAACACTGGCTTCTCTTATGTTCTTATGTTATGTTCCTGGACTTCCCTGCAACTTTAGCCCATAGCTTATGACTTTGTAGAGTTTCAGTTTCTGATCTTCTGGCTTTTGCCTTTTCGAATGCTTCTTCCCTGGTTCCTCATCTTGGACTCTTCTTTGCTGCTGCCCATAGATACAAACAGTATTAATTTCATCAGGTGAACACGACCCATAGAAAAACTGGGTTCTGTTGGTATACATGGAGCTCTTCTTCAAATGGACCACTGTATTCCCCTTGCTGGTGCCAACCTCCTATTGTTTTGATGAACGTCTCGCCCAAATTAGTCTCTGCAAGCTAAAGCTGCGATTTTCATCACTTGTGCAAACCTTGCAGATAAGAGTTTAAAAAATAGCAAGCAAACTTGTGGTCTTTTCTTCTTTTTTCTTTTTGGCTGATGAGGAAACTTAGAAGTAGGTTACCTGAGTTGTTTCTCCTTTTCATTTAACTGCTTGTGTGAGCTGTCTACTCACAAGCACAAGGTGATTTTGGAGGATTTTTTTTTTTTTTTAAAAAAGAGATCTGACAAATCCTTTCCCCAGGCACTGGTGATAAATATATACATCAATAAATAAAACAATTGACAGTTGTTCTTTAGGGGTACCCTACAATCTGCTGTCCAAATCTGCCATTTGGTATAGTGGTTAGGAGCACAGACTCTAACCTGGGACAACTGGGTTTGATTCCCCACTTCTCCACATGCAGCTGCTGGGAGACCTTGGGCAAGCCACAGTTCTCTCAGAGCTGTTGTCTCAAGAGCAGTTCTCAAAGAGAGCTCTCTCCGCCCCATCTACTTTACAGGGTATCTGTTGTGGGAAGGGGAAGGGAAGGAAATTGTAAGCCACTCTGAGTGAAGGGCAGGGTATAAATCCAATCTTCTTCTCTTCACATTGCCTAGCCCCTCCACATCACAGGGAGCTGCATCAATTTACAACCCAATTCTTGCACATCTGCTTTCTTTTCTGTATTTACACGCAGACTACACAAAGTTCTACCTTGTTTGTTTCCAGCCCATGCTAACCAGCTCCTGTGAACTTCAGAAAGCAACTTAGCCCAGATAGATCAATATAATAAAACCGTTCCCCCCCCCCTTTCCATATGGGAGTGTAGTAATTGCTCCCCAGACTTGTGATAATGGAACAGCTATCATATTGAAGTCATACTGAACTACAAAGGAATGCAGAAAGAAAATTCACTGACAATTAATTAATTAGCAGGGGCCTCAATATGGAAAGGCATTTTCTTGAGTCATCTGTATAATACGCACCGGCTGGTACTAGGGATGCTTACTCAGAAAGAAAACCTATTCAGATTAATTGTGTTGAATTAGGGTTACCACATTTTGAAAAGCAAAAAAGAGGACATATTTCCCAGCTGACTACTTCAAACAAGTGATTACTATGACACATCTCATTTTAGTACCCCAGCAATTTAAGCTGTGATAATTGCTACTAACTAGGAATATTCCTAACCTTTCCACCCCAAAAAATGACATTTTCATCGGTTTATTAAAAAGAACCCAAAAGAGGATGGACACACAAAAAAGGACATGTCTTAGAACATAAGAACATAAGAACATAAGAGACGCCAATGTTGGATCAGGCCAAAGGCCCATCCAGTCCAACACTCTGTGTCACACAGTGGCCAGAAATACCAGGTGCCATCAGGAGGTCAACCAGTGGGGCCAGGACATTAGAAACCCCCCCACTGTTGACCCCCCCAAGCACCAAGAAGACAGAGCATCACTTGCCCCAGAGCCCCTATCTATACCTTGTGGCTAATAGCCACTGATGGACCTCTGCTCCATATGCCTATCTAAACCTCGATCATGTCACCCCTCAGTCGTCGTTTCTCCAAGCTAAAGAGCCCTAAGCACTTTAACCTTTCCTCATAGGGAAAGTGTTCCAACCCTTTTATCATTCGAGTTGCCCTTTTCTGCACTTTTTCCAAAGCTATAATATCCTTTTAAAGGTGTGGTGACCAGAACTTCTAAACTTCTAAACAGAGGACGTCTGGTAACCCTAGTTGAATACCAAATAAGTGTACCTATGTTCCCTAAAGCATCAAAGCTGAATTAGTTATTTTTTCACCTGTTTTTGAATCCCACATAAACCACCAGGACTAGTAACATGCTGTTCTAAAAACAATATCAGAGATTATCCAGATTCTGTGCAGCATATGCAGATTGCCAAAAAAAGCCAGTCGATAGTAGGGACTCATAGAAGAAAGAGAGCCGTGGAACTAGATTATGGGGCAAACTGCAAAATACACTATCACCATGGAAGATGCATGGCCTACAGATGCCGTTGACTGTAATATTTGTAGTACAGATCACTAAAGTGATCACAGCAGTAATGAAATGCTCACAGTGGACATAATTTAAGATAATCAGCATCAAAGCAAAGGAGAGTCTCATAGATGCTACCGGGAGTGAGATTTACTGTTTGCATTGAATAGATGCAAAAGAAAATGAGTCATCTGCCTGATATTGGAGATGGAAATAACAATTACAGTTTAGAGTACACAGCAATTTGAGAATGAGTCACCAGCCGCTTGAACCAGATGAATGATGCAAAGCTAGTTGTCTTTCCATAGTGAGGGGAGGAGAATGAATGAATGGAAAGCTGAGAGGATCCACAAAGAGGAGTTGAGAATGAACTCATCAGCGCTGATCAGTAATGCAATGTCTGGATTCCTCCACAGAAGAAGAGGACTGGAAGAATTGAATAGCCTTTATATGGATTCTTTTCTGATTGGAACGGTACAGCTATTTTTGGTCCCAAATGGTATGGATTTCCTTTCTCCTTATGAAGCCATAGTGTGTGCAAATGGTAACAATTAGTTAAAATTGCTCATAGTTTGCAAGAAAACTCAGTAAAGGTGGGACTATCTCTTGGGAGGCAGGTTAAAGTTGCAGGATATGGGTGGAAAGGGCATGATGCAAAAACATCGCTGAAACGAAGCAATTATGAATCTGGCCAGTACCTGGATAGGAGACCTCCTGGGAATCCAATGTAAGTCTTCTTAGATTCCATGACAGAAGAAAGGGAGTATGTGACTGCTATGAAAAAATTAGCCCAGATTCCTGTACATGACTATGGAAAAAACAGATGCTGAATTAAATGGAACTTTGGTTTAGGCGCTTCATATTTTCTGGTCACATCATCTCAGCAAAGACATTTTGGAGCGTAGGAAAGAACACATTGGAGTGGAGCATTCGCATATTTCTTTTAATTTTGAAAGAGCCTTAAAATAATTTTAAAAAACACGTTTGGAATTTCTTGACCTCTTCCTGTACGTTTCCAGGTTCCCAGTTACCAAAACATAAGCAACAAGCCTGGCTGGGCCTTTGAGTGCTCCCGGCTGAACCTCCTATTTCTCAGGGACTGAACCTGGGACTTTCTGCATGCAAAGTCAGATTCTACCAGCTGTTTTCCCTTTTCCTCCTAAGAAGGCTACTCAAATGTGATAAATGGGGTTGAACATTTAGAAGCTCCAGTTACCTGTCACATGAGTCGCTTAAACAACGTGTTAATTATATAATGCATTGATTAGTCTGGATTGCACCGTGAAAATGATTTATGCCTTCACTGTAACATTTGTTATTTCCATCTGAGAGTATGTGGTTATATAAGGACCAGAAAAACAGGCAGTCCTTCCTCGCCCCCAATAAAAGGTAACTTTTTTTGGTGGATCATCCTTATTTCTTCTGACAGCAATTTCCTTTGTGCAAAAGTTTATGCTTCCCGAGGATGACTGCACAAATTTTACCTGTTTCTCCTTTATATAATATTACTGGCACCCTGGGATTTTATTGCAAGACAGGAGAAAGCTTCAGAGCTAAAAGTGGTAAAATTGGAAACAGAAAATCAACAACAGAAGAGGTTCCCCCCCCCTTCCAGGATTTTAAGACTCAGTTTAAGGCAGCTTCATGTGATCCAGAAGAAACAATTGTCAAGAACCACCCCAAACTTCCCAGGATCAGTCCTCTGTCATCTCTAGACAAAAGCGGGTTCCAAGAAACAGGTCGGTGGCAGCTAGAATTGTCTACCATACCCATGAGCCCAGCTCACACATATGTAACCACTCCCAAAGACAGCAGTGACGTGATTACAAAGTTTGATGGGGAACTAGCTCATGGTATAAAGCAGTTCCTTTCCCACAGTCTGGGTTTTCAGCAGGGTTCGTCAGCCATAGTGAATGATGCTGAAATTGGCACAGCATTGATTGGAACGGGCATGTAAAATATTTACTACTCTTCCTGCACCATGTTGTAGCCAGTGAAAGGAGGAAAGCGTTCTGAGATGCCTCCGGATGCTGCTGAGCAGGAAAATGGATTTTTCATCTTGGGGAATATAATTGAAAGCAATGACTCCACGATCAAATAAGAAATAGCATTGTTATCCTCATAATCCCATCTGCTAGCCCTTGCCTTTCTACTGCATACACAACAAGTTTACCTCACAGTAAGTGGGTTACCTTTATTCCCACTCCACAGGAGGGGAACTGAGGTAGAGATGGAATCTTGTGAGCAAAAGTTCCACTTTGTGAGCTCCTGGCATTAAAGTTGTGAGCGAGCGATTTGGCTACTGCGTAAACTAGTTTGCTCTGGAACCATCCTTCCTGAGCGAAGACAAAAATCTGTGAGCTGGAGGCTAAAGAACTGTGAGCTAGCTCACACTAACTCAGTCTAGAGGGAACACTAGATGTGAGTATGATTTCTTGTCCGAGGCTAGGACCTTGGAGAGGTCCAAAGCCAATTCTCTTTCCACAGATAGATCCTGTAGCTCAGGTCACACACAAGGCCACAACTGCTTGCCGAGGAACTCCTATTCTACCACCTATCACCATCTCCCAAATTATCACCCCTGCTCCACATTTCTCCATTCTCGCAGCAGATCCATTTTGTCCCCCATGGCCAGGGAATCTATCATCAACTCATCACCCATGCGCTTGAGGACGCTGTTGGAGAAGATCCTGTTTCTGAGAGCTCTGTGTATGCCACTACTCGGTGTAAGAGTGGAAGCTGTGGCAGTTTTGGGGCTATCACCAGAGACAGCATTCTAGAATCTGGTTCTTCCTTATCCCCTGTACATCCACTGAAAATAACTGAGACATCACATCATACAGATAGGCTTTGCCTTCCGGTGCCTTATCTTAGGACTGTCCATCTAGCATCAACAGTCAGGTTGTAGGCTTCCCCCCCCCCTCGTGGTAGGTTCCTTTGGAAGAGTGCAGCAGAGAGCAGTCTTCACTTTCTGCATTCAGGAAGGCACGTAGGATGGTTTTATTTCAAAGGGAATTTGGTACAGGGTACAGCTAGATTCGAGTCTAATAGAACCTTGTGGAGGGTAGAGTGTTTGGGCAGACCTGGCTATATTTTTGTCTTGTGTGTTTACCTTGTGGACACATGGACACGTGAAGCTCCCTTATACTGAATCAGACCATTGGTCCACCACAGTCAGTATAGTCTATTCAGACCGGCAACAGCTTCCCATGGCCTCTGGTAGAGGTCTTTCACACCACCTACTACCTTACCCTTTGAACTGGAGATGCTGGGGACTGAACCTGGGACCTCCTGCATGCCAAGCAGATGCTCTGTCCCTGAGACATGCCCCCTGCCCTGTTGTACTCAGCTTGTTGATTGAATGTTCTATTATTTTTATGTATTTGCAACCTGTTTTTGCTCTGTTAGCTACCTTAAGTCTATAGATAAATATTAAATTTATTTATAGACTCAGAGAGAGATGAATTTTCAGGTAGCTAGCTAGCTAACTAACTAGATGTAAGCTTTTCCATCCTCATTTTGCTCCCCTGGAGTGTCCCAAAATTGCTTAAAATATAATTTAAATCAATGATCCTCCTGCCCTGAGAATGCAATAAACCATGTCCTAATCTGGTCCTGGATCTACTAGGCTGGCTCACTCAGGGCCGTGGGCTGCAAGCTAAGGGCCAAGATGACAGGAAGGGAGACAGAAGTTCCACTCAGATCTTATGCAGCTGGCAAAGATATCCTTAAACTTCCTTTCTGTTGCTAGGGGGATCCTAGGTTAGGTAACCAAAAGGATTCAGTAGATAGGCTTTCAGAAGTATACAAATGCAAATACAAAACTAAGAGTGAATTTTAATTATAACACTGAGAACCATAAAATATGTTAGCCAGTAGGCAATCAAGTTATCAGCTGCTCGGTTGGTCAAGAAACACCATTCATTGATCAAAACCACCAACAAAAGACCAAACACAATTCAGCTTATGTTTCCCTCAAGTGGTGCAACAAAGACTCTCAAGCTATAGCTCCTGATGGATACAGTAAACACCAGGCATATGCTATGAACAGATATATAAAATCAATACAGTAATATTTGTGTGTGGCATCAAGCACACACACTTTTTTAAAAATATTTTTATTAAAGTTTTTTTTAGATAACATAAATAAACGAACATTATAAACAACAGGATATAAAAATACAATAACAACAGCAAACAAATTGTATAGAAGGTAAATTTTCTCAATAACAAGTTTGGCCCGTAGTGCGATTGTCTAATATCTATAACCTTGATAATTCTTTCTTATGAACTAAAACTTTGGAATAAAAAACATAGATGACCTAAAGCTTAGGAAATCAAGCAGTCTTCATGACCAACCAGGCCCCTGTGATTTTCCCCCCTGCTTCAGTGGTGGTGGTGGTGGTGTTCATGAAACTCATGAAAGTGATTTCCCTAGACATACGCAACAATGGAGAGGAGGAGGAGAGGAGGGGATTGGATTTATACCCCGCCCTTCACTCAGTCTCAGAGCGGCTTACAGATTCCTTTCCCTTCCCCTCCCCACAACAGACACCCCATGAGGTAGGTGGGGCTGAGAGAGCTCTTTCCAGAACTGCTCTTGAGAGAACAGCTCTGACAGAACTATGGCTTGCCATACTTCACCAAACTGGCTCCAAAGCGGCTGTGGGAATGCTAGTTTGAGTGGTGGTTTGTGCCTAACATAATACCTTGTTCCATTCTTGCTTCTGTTAGTTCTGTCACACAGGTACCCTTTTGTCTTTGAATGTCAATGATGGATCTTAGTAGCTAGGCCTGTGTGGTTGTAGGTATTAAGATGCAAGGGTTATTGTTTCCTGTACATTTCATTCTAGACTGTTGTGTCCCTTTTTTGCCACAAAGCAATATGAAGTATAACTATGATTTTAAAAAAAGTAATCACATGAACTATGAATAGCTCTGCCCTTATCATTAGTGAGCACTGTAATGCTGCAACCATTTTTTTCAGTATTCAGACCTGTAACTTTCTCCATGACCAGTGTTCCCTCTAAGCTGAGTTAGTATGAGCCTGCTCACAGTTTTTTAGCCTCCAGCTCACACATTTTTGTCTTAGCTCAGGAAGGATGGCTCCAGAGCAAACTAATTTATACCTTAGCCAAATCGCTCGCCCACAACTTTAATGACACTAGCCCACAAAGTAGATTTTTTGCTCACAAGACTCCACAGCTTAGAGGGAGCATTGTCCATGACATGTGTTAGTTTTCCCATCCAGAGACATCATTGAATCAATTAAGGCATTGCTTTCATCTCCTCTGTAATGCACACCAAACCACTGGTAATTGCAGGATATTTATAGTGCATTCTGTGTTAACAAATGAGTTCCCTAACAATCTGTTATGTTCTATTGTTGATGATTTCAATGGATTAGTCGGGTTTCCAATCAGTCCTACTCGCTACTACCATTTGCGACATCAGAAACGATAATTACAAAAAGGATATTCTATCCTTCGGTTAATATTGTTGATACACAGATTGTGAGCATCTCGGTTTCAATGTCTCCTTAAATGACAGGTTTGTTTGTTTTTTAAAAAATAACTACACTGGAAGAATAGTCTTCCTGTTAAATATGCCTTCTGAAAACTAAAGAAGGTCAGTGTTTCAATATTGTTACATTTCAAATAACTGTGTACATCTTAGACAATATAGATGTGAACATTTTTATTACTGGCAATTATGTTTCGGTATACCTCGTGGATAACTGGCACTGTCCTCGGGTATTCAAAGGCATCCATAAATAAAGGGGGGGAAACACTCAAACTTTTAATGATCTTGTTGTAGTGAGATGAAGGTTGGCCAGAGGAGAGAAGAGAAAAATACACTTGCCTAAGGTTTTGCCTGGGGAAATGAGGAATATCTCTAGATAAAAATAAGCATCGTGCTGACATATGCCATGTACATTTCTCCCAGATGGATTTTGCCTTCTTACTTAATCCAGAACAGTGTTCTCCCCCCTTTTGTTAGCACAGAATCTCCCGTCAAATACAGAATAAGCAATGCTATTGAGTTATCTGTTGTTGTTTTCTCTCCCCCCCCCCTGCTTCAGTTCCCCTCCTGTGGAATGTGCCCGTGGGATTGAAAGTGGAATACACACAGCGTATCATTTGCAATATTGGATGGGTTGCGACAGCCATGCATTCAAGTGCGGGTTTTAAAACATTCTTTTGGAAAGTCTCGTGGAGGAAGGCAGGGGATCCTGGTCCTGCTAAAGCCAATAGGGGTTTTGCACTGATATCTCTGTGAACAGAGCACTGGTTAGAGTCTTGCTCGTTTTGTTCCTAAACTTCTTTTTCGGTTTGGATTATTTAAAACCAAGCCAAAAGACCACTGCATCCTGCCCACTTCTGCCATGCAACCTAACAGCTAGAAAGCCTCTGTTGAGATGGAATGGCAGTACATAGAAACGACAGTACATAGAAATAACAAATCAAAGATAATGCTGATTGGCAGGGGCAGGAGCTAAATGTTCTGGCACATACCTTCTGGGTCACTACCCCTTGCTGCTCTGGGGAAACAGAAACTTAAGCAGAAAGCAAGGGAAGCAACTAGCAGAGTGCAGCTACAGATGTTATGGCATTATATAAAAAAGAGAGAGACTAGAACGGCCTGGTTGTTCCACGTCCAAAAGTGAGAGCAAATTTCATTTGGATTAGTTAACCTTCTGGGTTTAACAAACAGGGCATGCACAGTTTGAGTTCTGACTCATGGCTTTACAAATGCACATCTTTACTGACTTTTCACGGGGCAAGGATTTTATAACACAAACACTTTCCCCTTCCTTAGAAAAGACCTCAGTGCTTGTCTAGTGAGCAACATATTTAATATAATGGCAAAAACAGTCATCTTGCTATTTAGGAAGTAGTGTTTTTGGAGACTTAGATGCACACATAGTTTACTGCAGATCTTCAGAGCAGTAAGCCTTGGGAGACTTAGATGCATCATGCACACATATTTTACTGCAGATCTTCGGAGCAGTAAGCCTTTCATCATTACTTTGGATTCTGTGCCTGCCTTATGCACCATTCTTTTTCTTCCAGCCTCATTCACATGGCAGATAGGGATGAGCCACTCCTAGAGCAGCTGCAGGGCCTGGATGCAGAGTTACTTTTGGATAGGGTGCAGGCCACAGCCTCCAGGTTGGCAATGTCAGGCAGCAGCACCTCCTGGTACACCTCCCGGAGGCTGCAGGTGCAGCAACCATCCGACACCTGGCTCTGGGTCTCTCGCTTCACTGTCACCTTCAGCCTCCTGCCATCCAGCTGCACCATCATGTCCTGCAGGAGGAAGCCAGCCAGGTCCTGTGCAGGGCTATCCCATCTAGCAGCATGGCCATCCCATGCTCCAGCTGCTCCAGCTGGGTGCTCACATCTTCCAGCAGCTGGTTAAGTCAGCCGTCAAGACTTGGCACCATCTTCCACCCCCCAGAGCTCCACAGTGATGAAGTCTCTCCCTGGGAAGAGCCACACTCATCTGCACAGGCTGGGCATGGTGTGCTCTGGATAGTTTGCTGTGTATCCAACTCTGCACTCCGCATACTTTTTGTTTCTCGATCCCAAGTGATTCCTAAGTTAAGCGGTCCATATAGATCAGCTGCCACTTTAATGTTAGGCTTCCAGAGATTGCCAAAATGGTTCCACCCCAAAAATAGTTCACTAAAGCATGAAAGGGGGAAACGTTTTTGAAACTTTAGGCTTCCCATCCCTGTGTATGTCTGTCTCTTTAGATCGCATGTCAATTTCATTCCACATTGATGATCCCCCCCTTTATTTTGTTTGCATGCAGCGCAGAAATCCTTTTTTTTTTGCACTGAGGATGCTGCCATTTGCCTCCTCTACAATCCCCCTTTCAATTCAACACCAGCAGGGAACCAAAACTTGCACAGCTCCTTTTAAACTTCCCTGTCATTCTATTTTTTTTTTAAAAAAATCTGCAGTCCCAGACTAGCGATACTCTCATATCACTAGACTCATGCAGCTTGTCAAAAAAAAATAATTAAAAATTTTAAAAGGAGGGGGAAATGGAGCTTGTACACCAGTGAAGGGGGGAAGATGGAGGAAGTGCAGAGTGGGCAGAATGACCTTGATGTGAGTGGGGAGGGACCTTTGGGGGAAGGGCGGCAAAAGGGCAGGTGGGGAATCCAAGGGAATATGTACACTTTTGAATGACCTTCGGCTTGAAAGTGAAGCAAGGGAAAAATTGGCACAAAAGCACTCTCAGAAAACCTGGGGAAATACCGACCAGAAAGCAAACTAAGCACTGAAGGGAGGGAAATCACCACAGAATGACAAAGAAAACCCAACAGCCATGCATGGTGAAAGCAAGGGAAAACACCCGTGCATAATGGGCCTTTGTTTTCAAGAATGTGTGTGTGTGTGAGAGAGAGAGAGAGAGGGAGAGGGATATGGATTACAGTTTCCATGGTGGTCTTTAAATCTCTCTTGGCATCTGTTAAAACAGGGGATGGCTGTACATTAAAATGTTCATAGCACATCTGTGGGCAACTTAAAAATTTTTCTTTATCACTCCATACGCCTCCTTTTCCTCCTTCCCTTGCAGCAGGAGCATTTTCAAGACCCCTAGGAGGAGTCACTGAAAGATCAGGTACTTTCTGTGGTGCAGAGATAGGTTTTTAATAAAGGCTTATTGATAATATCACACTGTATTGTATTTTTTCATGGAGGTGCAACTTGAGCTATCCGCTGGGATGGTGATCCACAGTTGCATAACTCTTTAATTGTCCTGCCTCTTTCAGCTTCCTGGTGACTTTCGAGACTCTGGCCGTGTCCACACTGGTGGCGCCTCTACTTCTTCCGGTTCAAAGTTTTTATTTTTTATAAAAAGAAAAAGCAATGGTCTAACATGTGGAAATCAGTTAAATACATGAAAGCGGTAGCATATAAAGAAAATGTCTATAAGATGTTTCATAGATGGCACTGGGCACCTGATAAACTGGCCAAATGCTACAAGGGGTACTCAAATAAGTGTTGGAAATGCAAAGTTTCTAAAGGAACATTCTACCACATGTGGTGGGAATGCAGCAAGATACAAAAAGTTTGGAAAATAGTAAGGGAGGTGCTCCAAGAAAGTTTGAGTATAAATCTGGCCCTAAAGCCGGAAATATATCTGTTAAATATGATTCCGTAAGGATATGATAACCAAGATGCATACATCATTAGCTATGTTATAACTGCAGCCAGATTATTAATAGCCCGACAATGGAAAGTAGATACTTTACCCACAAGGGAAGACTTGTTAAATAAAATATTAGAATTAGCCAGAATGGATGACTTAAATTTAAGAATGCAAAATAAAAATGAGACGGTACATAAAAGGAGATGGGATAGAATATATAAATGGATAGAAGACCAGATAGAATTGTGATAGAAGCTATACTATGGATTTGTAACGGATATGCAA
>NW_015169833.1:221795-236469 GCF_001447785.1 Gekko japonicus | reverse complement strand
ATTATTGCAGTCAGGGAGCTGTTATCGAGCACTGAGAGCTGCACCATTGGGTACTCTGCAGTAGCTTCACGGCTGAGATGGCCAACTTTGATACTAACACAGTAGACAGCAAGGCTATGACATCGCTGGGGCCTTTGTATAGATACATCAAGGCACACTGAAGAATCAGTGAATGCTTCCGTGATGGACTGCACTTTTTAAAGAGGCTTAGGAGGAGGAGGAGGAGGAGATTGGATTTATACCCCACCCTTCACTACCCAAAGGTGTCTCAGAGCGGCTTACAAACTCCCTTCCCTTCCCCTCCCCACAACAGACACCCTGTGAGGTGGGTGGGGCTGAGAGAACTCTGACACAAACTGCTCTTTTTCAAGGACAGCTGTGCCAGAGCTTGTGACTGACCCAAGGTCACATCAGCAGGTGCAAGTGGAGGAGTGGGGAATCAAACCCGGTTCTCCCAGATTAGAGTCCGCACACTTAACCACTACACCAAACTGGCTTAGAAGCGCTGTACCAACAACTAAAGGACTGTGAAGGGTTAATTCTTCACAGAGCCAGAGAGTTTTGAGTGACAGGCTGCTCTAAACAATCTGATTGGTTGGCATCAGCTGAGAA
This sequence comes from Gekko japonicus, assembly GCF_001447785.1. Classification (NCBI taxonomy): domain Eukaryota; kingdom Metazoa; phylum Chordata; class Lepidosauria; order Squamata; family Gekkonidae; genus Gekko; species Gekko japonicus. The sequence goes on along the minus strand of NW_015169833.1, from coordinate 235,857 downwards.
GAAAAAGTCTTTTGAGAGCTGGATGCTGAGTGAAGTCAGTCAGATCCCTGACTTTACTGTGAAGAGACGTGTACTGAAACCATCTATGAACAGGGTTTAGTGCTGACAGAATCAGATTTCTACCTTGACTAAACACAGTAGCTGAGAGCAGTTTGAACACAGACAGGAGACTAGGAACAGTTTGCCAAGGAAGTGGGCAGTAGAGAAGACTCCCATTCAGGCCAAAGGAAAGGTGATAAATCTTCTAGAGAGTGAAGACGATTCCTTACCCAGTCAAACAGGGAGAATTACCTTTAAGGAGTGCAGAGATTCCTGGTCTAGTGTGATTAGGAACTGCCAAAGACCTTAAAAGTCAGTCAAACACTCAAAAAGAGTACTGGTGTTCCAAAGAGAAGGGGTTTGGGTACTGGGAAGAGGGTACCAGCCTTCTTATATGAATAATAACTTCTTCCCAGAAAACAACAACAACAAATGACTGCACATGCCTACAGCATATGTTTAAGGGGCATGGTCTGTGAGTTACAACAGCAACAGTGCTTTCTCAGTCCTTTGCATAAGAGTCGCTGTGGTGTCTGGTATACTGTAAACATGGCTTTGTGCTGAATAAGTCACAACTTAAGAACTAGAGAGAGAGCAGGCATAAACTTTAGCGCCACATCCCATTGCTTTGGCAAAACAGGGCAATCTACCTCCTTATTCCATTCATTCCTGTTACTCTGAGTATCATATTTATTAGGTGAGATCAAATATTTATACACAAAGATTGCACATTTTATGCATGGCCAGTACATTGTATTTATGGCTCTTTACGTATACAAGTGTACAGGGCTATTTTTGGGCAGGAACGCACAGGAACGAAGTTCCGGCTGGCTCCTGAGTTGGCCACGCCCAGCAGGAACTCATTAGCATAATAGGCCACACCTAAGAGCAGAAACTCATTAGGATTGGCTACATTAGGGGTGTGTGGCCTAACATGCAAAGAATTTCCTGCTACAAAAAAAGCCCTGGGTTTTGACAACAAAGTAAACGGAATAAGAATATGACATCACTGGGGCCTTTGTATAGATACATCAAGGCACACTGAAGAATCAGCGAATGCTTCCGTGATGGACTGCCCTTTTTAAAGAGGCTTAGCAGCGCTGTGCCAACAACTAAAGGACTGTGAAGGGTTAATTCTTCACAGAGCCAGAGAGCTTTGAGTGACAGGCTGCCCTAAACAATCTGATTGGTTGGCATCAGCTGAGAAGAAAAAGTCTTTTGAGAGCTGGATGCTGAGTGAAGTCAGTCAGATCCCTGACTTTACTGTGAAGAGACGTGTACTGAAACCATCTATGAACAGGGTTTAGTGCTGACAGAATCAGATTTCTACCTTGACTAAACACAGTATGAGACTAAACACAGAAGCTGAGAGCAGTTTGAGCACAGACAGGAGACTGGGGACAGTTTGCCAAGGAAGTGGGCAGTAGAGAAGACTCCCGTTCAGGCCAAAGGAAAGGTGATAAATCTTCTAGAGAGTGAAGACGATTCCTTACCCAGTCAAACAGGGAGAATTATCTTTAAGGAGTGCAGAGATTCCTGGTCTAGTGTGATTAGGAACAGCCAAAGACCTTAAAAGTCAGTCAAACACTCAAAAAGAGTACTGGTGTTCCAAAGAGAAGGGGTTTGGGTACTGGGAAGAGGGTACCAGCCTTCTAATATGAATAATAACTTTTTCCCAGAAAAAACAACAACAAATGACTGGACATGCCTACAGCATATGCATATGTTTAAGGGGCATAGTCTGTGAGTTACAACAGCAACAGTTAGGTGCTTTCTCAGTCCTTTGCGTAAGAGTCGCTGTGGTGTCTGGTATACTGTAAACATGGTTTTGTGCTGAATAAGTCACAACTTAAGAACTAGAGAGAGAGCAGGCATAAACTTTAGAGCCATATCCCATTGGCATCCATTTGGCAAAACAGGGCAATCTACCTCCTTATTCCATTCATTCCTGTTACTCTGAGTATCATATTTATTAGGTGAGATCAAATATTTATACACAAAGATTGCACATTTTATGCATGGCCAGTACATTGTATTTATGGCTCTTTACGTATACAAGTGTATATAATTTCTGTTTACAAAATGTATGCTTCTTTTGGTGAACGACTAGCAAAGGCTCACCACAAAATGCACCAATGCGGCGTTTAAGTTTCTATGGTTCTGACGAGGTGCTGGCCAGGATCTATATTCAGTGCTCAGTTTGGAGAGATGCCCCTAATGCGCCGGTGTTATTCCTTCTTTGTTTGCTTACACCTCTGTTATTTTCTCCATTCACATCCTTCAATATTGATTTCTGTGACCCATTTACTTTTTTGTACAGTGCATTCTGATTGCCTGCGCTGGAGTCACCAAATATAGCTGATCAAGACATGCCACTTTGAAATGAGTTATTCAAAGGACTTTACTGAGTTCATTAAGTCTCAGTCCGCCGACACCTCTGGCCCCCAAATGTGGGAGGTGGCATTACAAAGAGGTCCTGGGAGGCAATTGCAGGAATCAGGAGCAGCCAGGGAGAAAGGAGAGAGTTATTTCACAAGACGTTGCCTGGTAGTGATCCAGACCCATGGTCCATCAAAGTCAGTATTGTCTACCCTGAGAAGCAGCAGCTTTGAGGGGTCTCAGGCAAAGGTCTTTCACATCATCTACTACCCATTCCCTTTAAATGGAGAATGCCAGGGATTGAACCTTGGACTTTCTTCAAGCCAAGCAGATGTTCTACCACTAAGCATTGCTGAACAAGTTCATAATACAATATATAAGACAATACAAATGCTGTTATTGGGGAGGTTGTATGAGAATACAGGAGACCAATAGTAACTATCAGTTGTGAACAGTGTTCCCTATAAGCTGTGGAGTCCTGTGAGCACAGATTCTACTTTGTGAGCTGCTGGCATTAAAGTTGTGAGCGAGCAATTTGGCTGCTGCATAAATTAGTTTGCTCTGAACCCATCCTTCCTGAGCGAAGACCAAAATGTGTGAGCCACATAAAAACTATGAGCTAGCTCACGCTAACTTAGCTTAGAGGGAACACTGGTTGTGAAATATCATCTGATAAGCACTGCCGTAAATGGAAATTATAGGCTGTGCAAAAAGCGCATACACAAAATAACTTCAACAATAGCATAAACTTACATGTAAACCAAATCTTTTTGTTTTTTAAAGAAATACAGTGTTCATAAGGCTCACCCAGCCATTTATGACTCTGGAGGGAAAAGCTTTAAAAGTCAACAAAGTTAGTAGCCTAAGGGCATAAGTACACGGTATGCCTGGCACACGTTGGATTATGGGTGTGTGACTGGACTCATAGTCAGATGCCCATTGGGAGATCTTACCTTAAAAAGCATTCATTTGCTTAGCACTTTGTTTCCCTCCAACTGCACTTTTGTGAGTAGAAAGGTTGGCGGGCAGGGTGGGTGGGACCTTATCGGCCTCTTTCACTGGCTCCCTGTGTCCTCCCTAGATTTGAGCAAGTGAATGCTTTTTAAATGTGAGTTCCCCTGATGCACGTCTGACTGTGAGTCTGATCGTGTGCTTGTGACCTGACACATGTTGGGTTCATCATGTAGTCTGGCCCCAAGTCAGATTTCTTTTGTAGATTAAAAAAAATGGACTCCTTGTTAAGAAGTGAACCCTAAAAAGCCAATAATTATTTGGGCTTATGCATCCCTGAAAGACATGAAAAGAAAACAGATTCAGAATTGTAGCTATTTTTGCTAACTTGCTGTTCTATTTGTCATTCCCTCATTAAGGCTCATTATGCACACACATCTTACTGCAGATTTTCAGAGGAGTAAGCCTTTCATCTTGTCTTCTGATTCTGTGCTGGCCTTACGCACCATTCTTTTTTCCTCTGGTGTATTTATTCTGCAGCTACAATTTAAAAAGTGCCCTTTTCTAAATCTGGGTGGAGTGTCACTTGTGATGTGTGGGGGTGGCGTCCAACTTTTTAAAATTTACACAATTGCCCTATTGCATCTGAACAGTAGCATCGAGCAAGCACCCTCCATTCCAATCTGTAGCATCGAGCAAGCACCCTCCATTCCATTTAAATCCTCATTGCTGAGGTTTTGCGCATGCATTTTAGCATTAGTTTGTTGAATGAAAGGGAACAGAAGGGAATGCAGGCAAAGGGGGGAAAACCCATTGCTGAAACTGACCAGACTTTTCCTGAAATTGACAGGCTGCTGCGAAGCCCCATTTTCCATATTGTCAAACACTAGGGGATTCTCTGCTGTGTTATCGGCTTGGAAGCAAAGCAAGGGGAAAATCGGCACAAAAGCACACCAAACCCCCCCAGGAAAACAGTGAATGGAAAGGGAACTGAGCACTGAAGGGAGGCAAATCGATGCAGAACAAAGAAGAAAACCCAACAGACATGCACAGTGAAAGCAAGCCAAAACACCCATGCACAATAGGCCTAACTCTCATTGGCCTGCCTCCCTGTTGATGTATCTTTTGTGTTTGTGTATTTCTATGTTTTATTTAATGGTTTAAAATTGATTTTAAATGTTTTAATACTTTGCTGCTTTGGGGATCCTAAGTTGAGTGGAAAGGTAGCATACACATATTTTAAATAAATAAAATGAAATAATCCATTTTTTTCTTTGCCAACTCCTTAGAAACAGAAATTGAAACATGAATGAAATGGAATACCAAAAGTCTAAAAAATAAACCTTAATGGGCATTCCACACATGATGAGTGAGAGTAAGCTCTGAGCCATCTCACAAGCATTTGCTTGCAGAATATCACAGACGTCTGGTGGGTGGACCAACAATGTGCATATCAGCAACATGACCTCATTTAAAATGAGATCCTGTTCGTATGGAAACTACATAGTAGATTCGTCAGACCAAATGTGAGGAATATCTACATATCTCTAATTAATATTATCTGCAGGGGATTGTGTCCTTCTGACAGATGTAGAAGACAAAATACAAATACCAGAGGCACAATTTGCTTTAGAGTCAAAGGCTGTGAATAATACAATTGTTTTGTAATGGCAGAGACCTCCATTAATGCACACCTCAGGCTAACATTGATCTTAGCATGTCTGTGTGAGTGACATCTCGTATATTCCCCGAAAATGGCAGGATACCTTATCAAAACAGTAGAGTTCATTTACAGCAGTTGACATACATTAGATTATACCCCACAATGCCAAGAGAAGACTAACTGGCAAATAATACACACACACACAAAGTTGGTATGGAGTATAGAATCTGTAAAGAAATTATTGCAAAGGGGAAACATTTTGTCTGTCTGTCTGTCTGTCTGTCTTTCTGTCTGTCTATTAGGGGTGTAAGAGGGACCTTACAGACAGCCAATCACTGCAATGCATTAGGAAATGCCATTACAGCTTGCAAGGCTGTTGTTGCTGGCTGCATTTGTTAAAGCCCAACTTGCTGCTTTCCCAGGGGAGGAGTGCTGGCCAATAGGATTTGGCATACTGCTCTCTGGCCAATCACATAAGTTTGTTCTTTTTAAAAAATTCTTCTGTGTATGCCCAGAGAGCATAAAAGCAGGGGTCTCTGGCTGACTGACTCTATTCCTGCTCCTGCTGCTGAGAGAGAGAGAGCCTGGGTTGGAGATTGTGTGGCTTCTGCTTCAGCCACTTCTCTGAGCCTGCTTTCCTGCTGCTGACTTTGGACCAAGATCCATCCTGCCTGCTGGACAACAGAAGAAGACTGAAGAGAAGACATCACTGGTTTGTCTTATTAGGGCCACTTTTAAAAAAAAAAAATTTTGTTGTGGGTTGGTGGGTTTTGGGCCTGGGGTTGGTGTATTGGTGGTGGGTAGGCCTCTAGGCCCTAGGGCCTCTCAAGCCTCTTCCTGGTTAATTTGGTGCCTCTACCTCAAACCCCCTCCCTTCACCCCACTGAGTACTCATTAGAAGATTTTTGCCATTTTTGCCATTGACCATAATGGCCCCATAGGATATAATGGAGCCTAATAGTTTCAGGAATTATCGTTACCATTATCTGGTACCAATACAATTCTGGTATTAGTATTTGGGTATATTTGGGAATGCCAAAAAAATTGGCTTTGTTATACCCAAATCTGAAAAAAACCCACAATTTTTCCCCCTGCACACCCTGCCTGCCTGCCTGCCTATCTACCTGTCTATCTACCTGTCTATCTACCTATCTATCATCTGAATCAAAGAAATAGTATACAAAGAAATGGAATACAGCCAGTTTGGTGTAGTGGTTAAGTGTGCGGACTCTAATCTGGGAGAACCGGGTTTGATTCCCCACTCCTCCACTTGCACCTGGCTGGATGACCTTGGGCAAGCCATAGTTCTGATAAGAGCTGTCCTTGAAAAAGAGCAGTTTCTCTCAGAGCTCTCTCAGCCCCACCTACCTCACAGGGTGCCTGTTGTGGGGAGGGGAGGGGAAAGGAGTTTATAAGCCACTCTGAGACACCTTTGGGTAGTGAAGGGCGGGGTATAAATCCAATCTCTTCTTCTTCTTCTTCTTCTTCTTCTTCTATAAAGGAAATACAGAAACGAAAAAGGGATTACCTAACATAATTATATATATCAGAGATGATTATATATAACAAAGTATAAAATACAGAAATATTTATCCCCAATGCCCCCTTTGTTAAATTGACTTTTTAAAGGATTTTGTCTCTAACGTACAGTGAAATTTACTTCTGATGGGGGTGCATTTATATTCATCATTTTACATTTCAAACTTCATAACGAGGCTATTTTTATTATTAGTTTTGTCATTACTACAGTCTCAGTATTACATTTTTGCCTCTTCTGCATACTCACAAGTAGGTAATATAGCAAAAATACAGAAGAAAAATCTATTATATGTCTTATAATAACAAAATTTGAAAAGGATGTTTCCCCCAAAGTCCGCTTCTTTACACACATTTATATTCAGTATGTTACATTTAAAACTAATTTAAATTGTGCTTCTTCTTCATTACCATACATTTGTATACAATATTTTAAACTGTTTCTCATTCTAAATTTGTCTCCTGCTTGCATAGTACACTTTTCATCTCTCCTCAAATTTCATAATTTATCTGTTTCTCAAATAAGTTGTTACTTTCACCATTACTGCATATTTGGCAAATTTATTTCCCCATTCTAAGCATGGACAAACGGCTAGTTTCCATTTTGCTCCATACAATCCCCCTCACTTTTCTTGTACAAACAACTTGCAATTCAGGCTTGGAAACATATCTCAAAAGGCACAGCTTAAGTCCTTTCCTCCTCTCCCATTAGCTATCAGTCTGATGGGCACATTCCCAAGGACCCTGGGTGAAGGGGGGTAGGAACAAGGATACCTCTATGTTAGGAACAGATGGGGCTCTTTTTGTAGCAGGAACTCCTTTGCATATTAGGCCACACACCCCTAATGTAGCCAATCCTCCAAGAGCTTACAGAGCTCTTCTTACAGGAGCTACAGTCTTGGAGGATTGGCTACATTATGGGTGTGTCGCTTAATATGCAAATGAGTACCTGCTACAAAAAGAGCCCTGCCAGGGCTGCATGGCATCCCAACTCTGCTAAGCTCCTTCCTCTCCCGAAAACCCAGCCTCCACAATCTCCACCCCCAAATATCCAGGAATTCTGGTGTTGGCAACCCTAAGGAACACCCTTCTAAATCCATCAACTTCAGGGTGTAACTCTACTCAGGAGTGACTGAATATCTCACAGTGCACATGATAGAATGAACAGGACCAGGGTTCGTTCCGTAGAAAAAGAGCTAGGGGAACAGGGGAGAAAGCAATGTGACAAATCCCTGAGAGATCTCCTTTCACTCACATAAATGATCATTCTTGGCATGGGCTGGATGATGCCCATTTCTCATGTTACTTAGTGTATCCTTAAATCATCTGGCCATACAAAATGGGCTAATGAAATCACAGGGTGGCCATAAAGTCAGACACATTCACTAGGGGTGTGTGCAATTCCCCCCCTCTGTATTTTTTCAGTTCAGGACTATTGGGCCCAGAGAAAGTTTTGGAATTCCCCTCCCCCCCAAATCTAGATCCCAATACCAGTAAAGTATTTGGATTTGGGATTTTTCAAAAATCCCAAATTTGGGTGTGTGTGTGTCCAATAGACCTGAATCGAAAAACACTGGAAAAAAGCAGCAGCAAACCCACTAAAAACAGCTGCAAGGCAGCTCAGCTGGGGCTCTTTTGGGTGGTACCTTTAAACCAGACTGTCAAAAGAGCTCGCCAAGCAGCCTATCCTATGGGGAGAACTCTCCCCACAGGCTCCACTGGGCAGCTTGGTTTAAACCGGACCGCCCAGCATAGCCCACCCTGGAGCTTATCCTGCAGGGAGAACCCTCCCCATAGGCTCTGCTGGGCAGCTCAGTTTAAACTAGACTGCCCAATGGAGCCCGCCTAAGAGCCGATCCTGTGGGGAGAGTTCTCCTCACAGACTAGGATGGGGCTCTGCCGCACAGCCCAGTTTAGACCAGACTGCTTAACAGAGCCTGCCCAGGAGTCGATCCTGTGGGGAAAGTTCTTCCCACAGGCTCAGCTGGGCAGCCTCGTTATGCCAGTAATTCCAGTATATACGGGCTTTTCCAGGGATTTTTTCAGTTCTCCCGAGAAATCCCAGATACATTTGGGAAGCTGAAATATACCTGAAAAATACCTATGATTTCCAGGTTCGGGTAGATCCAAATACACCCCCTAATATTCACCTTGCTAGGCATTTGACTAGCTATGTTGATAGGCCATAGGCTGATTTTCAATTTACAAAGCATCCTTGGAATGATGTTACATGGGGAATACAGTCAACTGCAATTTTTTAAATGAAGATACATGAGTAACAGACATTGTGTAAAAGAGCCAGAGATAAAAAGGCTGTATGTGTATAAAACGGTTACTGGACAGGCGCGGCATGATTATTTTTTAGCATGGGAGGAGAAGACTAATCAGCTGTTTGGGAAAGGGTTTGTGAGGTGGCTGCATTTATTCTGGTTCACAGCACTCCATGACATTCTCCTGCTGGAGACAATTTTAGTAGCCGACATCCCCATTCATGCTCTAATGGGATTTCTCTGCTGACAGCTTCCTTCTTCTCTCTCTCCGGCTCCCGGGGCTCAGGTTTGCCTCTGGCTTCACACGCTCATTCTATCACCCTCAGGATGTTCCCAAGCCAAATGCACTCCATGAAGCAGGCATCCCTTTATAGATATGTTCATTAATCTCAGCAGAGCCCGTATAGAGAGTTCGTAATGAAAATACTCTGCAACAGCAAGATAATTAAATTCCTTTTGGGGGGGTTGCAGCAATGCTCTGTAATGTGCCTTCTTGCACATAAGCCTCTCTGCTAATCAAGACATGGATCAGTGTGCCTCTGCAGAGATTACTTTGTGGCTACAGAATGCTGGCACAAATATTTCAATAAACCTGAGGAACACCCTTTCTAGGTAAGGCTCTGTCCACTGGAAGCTTTCAAATAAATCCTTACTCCGCCATGCCACTGGGCAGACTTGACTTTTTAAAAGGGTTTGCTCCGGATTAAGTCCAGATTTGCAAGATAGTCAAGTGGCATCCGTGCCTTCTTCTTACTGACCACTTAAAACCTTGTTTGGTCACAATAGCCCAATAAGCTTCTTGATTAAAACGGGTTCCAGTAACTCAAGCTTTGAAACGATATTTTTTCCACATTTGAAAAAGGTGATGCCTTAGAGTGCTGGTTAATTCCTCCAAGGAATAGAGAACAAAATTAATTTGCAGAGCACTGGCTTACAGAGTCATCCAAGTTAGAACTCACAAGGACTTCTGGATGACTTATTTCCCCCTCTCTTCCTCACTACTTTGTCTTTCCTTCTATGAAAACCCCCACAGTCTGTCTCCTTTTCCTGTTTCCCTCTGTACCTTATACTTTTCTCCTTTATCTGCCCCCCCCATCTTTATATTTCCATCCTAACTTCCTTCTGATAGCCTTTCCCTGGGAAAAGTCTGGCCAAGTTATATGGTGCGAGATGCTGGGCCAGGCTCAGTTGCACAGTAGAAAACCCACAAGGACTGGCTATGTATTATTTTACATTTGTTTACTATCTATATCAAATGCCCAATACAGGTTCTGTACTGTACTGTATACCCTGGATCTTCTCAGAACCTATTTTTAATTAATTAATTAATTAATTAATTCAATTTATACCCTGCCCTCCCCTGCTCTCTCATTGCAGAGAGCAGAAACTTAGCTACAGAGAAAATGCTCCATCCCCTTCAATAAAATTTTGAGATTTTTCTGGTCAGAGAAAAATACAAACTCTTTCTGTAAGAGTTGGAATCCATGCACTACAGGGATGCTATCTAACTCTGAAGGCAAATAACCCCTACTGCAGATATAACATTTAGGAGTACTTACAGTGTGCTTTGTGTTGTGAGCCTCCAGTTTTCTCCAAGAATATGGAACAAGGGCGGAGGGAGGCGTGGCTAAATGCCCCGGAGGAAACTAACCCAGAGGAAACTAACCCGTCCCGGTTGAGGTCCCGTGGTTGGGGAAAATGCCGATCAGACGGGTATCCTGCAGCGCAGCACAGAAGCCGCGCCACGCGATCGCACTGACAATCGCTCTTTGTGCGCATGCGCTGTTGGGTGCTGTTGCTCAACCTGCGGAGACGAACAGTGGCGGGCGCCAGATGCCACGTAAGTCCACTGGGAACGCGATCAGATGCCCGCCCTTGGCCCGCGGTTTCAGGAAACTAGTACCTTGTAGGTACTAGTTTTTAACTCTGCACCTTCGACGGGGAGCCACGGGTCCGCCACGGGAGCACTGCGCTTCCCAGATGTTGGGGTGAGATCGCGCCCGGAAAAACCACGGGACTCCCGTGCCTCTCCCGCAGCGACTTTGCCATGTGACCGGGGCCATGGAATATAGATTAGGAGTGTGGAGATTCAGAATATGATGATTCAGGGGGTAAAGTCCAGGCCGAGCACGCAGAAGGTCTTATGTTCAATCCCTGGCATCTCCAGTTAAAGCAGTGATGCTTAATGAGGCCGTATGGCTCATCTGTGGGGAGGATCTACAAAATGGGAGGGGGGGCTCAGGATTTTGTCTGCCCTGCTCCTCTAAGCATTTGATTTATTAAAACATTATAATAAAACTAAGATTCTGGCCTTTGGGGAAAACCCAAAGATTATACTCTGGGAGTTGCAGGGGAATCAATTAGAACAAGTTACCAGCTTTAAATATCTGGGCATAGTCTTTCAAGCTACTGGCTCTAGAGCTGCTTATAGCAGCTATGTTGCAGATGCAAGGGAGAAAACTGCAAATAGCATTTTGAAATTTTATTGATCTCAAGGGGGCCATTATACACCAGCCGCCCTTAAATTATTTAAAGCTAAGTCATTGGCTTAGATATTATATGGAACATTCCTTGGACCACCATCCTCTTCTTTCTCTCCACTTGAGCGAGTGCAGTCCAGATTTTTGAGGGCTATGATGCAGGTGCCCAAATGTGTGTCGAATTCCAGGGTTAGACTTGAGACAGGAATGTTAAGGGTCAAGGCTAGAATACGCATCCTTCCAATCTTCAAATGGCTGGTAGGAAATACAAACTCACATGTTCTCTTTAATGCTGCAAGACCAATTCCATTCCAGTTGGCAAAAGGAGGACTTGAGATGATCTATTAAAACATTAGGCTTATCTCCCCAATCCCTTTTGGATCTTGGAACAGATCGGGCAACATCACTCATCAAGCAAAGAGCGACAGATATTGAAAGACAAATGGACATCTCAAGATCTCCAGAGTTCATTTCCTCAGAGAAAAACAGATACACTGCAGCCCCAGCTGCGGCCCAGATCGTCGGGGGAAAACCATATGGTTTTCCCCCCGACGAGCTCAGCCACGCCCCCAACGTCAGCAACGTGGCTGCGTCACCTCCAGTGACGCAGCTTCGGGGGCGGGGTTCCCCCTGGGGCCCAATTCCGCCGCGGCGGAAATTGGGCCTCCAAAGCGGGGGATTTCCCGCCCCCTGGGCCCATTTGGCAACCCTAGAATTTGTATCTATATGCCCCTTCTTCCAGCCAGTCTGCTACACAAAGAAAGGCTCCAAGTGATTACTGTAGTGCATGGATCACCAGACTACTTGTCAGGTGGCTAAATTTTGTGCTCAGGTTTATAAGCATCGAAAATCTTATAGGGCAGTATGATTTTGTAGTTACTGTTAATTTTATCTTTTTTAATCACTTTAAAACATTTTTAATAAAACTGTACTGCTGGTCGTTGACTGTTGGAATAAATTGATTGATTGATTGATTGATTGATACATTTTTAATAAAACTGCACTGCTGGTCATTGACTGTTGCAATACATTGATTGATTGATTAAAACTTTTATACCCTGTCTTCCCTCTTGGCTCAAGATGGCTTACAGTGATAATTAAAGCATTACAAGTTGAAATGACCATAAAACAACAAACCCCAAATATCTTCCCCCCAGAAGATGCTTGATAACGATAATGATATCATTTGATGATTACATAGCATGCTAAGTGTGTAAAAAAGGTAAAGGTAAAGGTTCCCTTGCTCAAAAGCCAGTCGAGTCTGACTCTAGGGTTGCGGTGCTCATCTCCGTTTCAAAGCCAAAGAGCCAGCGCTGTCCGAAGATATTTCTGTGGTCATGTGGCCGGCATGACTAAACACCAAGGCGCATGGAACGCTGTTACCTTCCCACCGATGTGGTACCTATTTATCTACTTGCAATTTCTTGCTTTCGAACTGCTAGGTTGGCAGGAGCTGGAACTAGAGACGGGAGCTCACTCCGTCATGCGGCAACTTGGGTCTCGAACTGCTGAACTACTGACCAGTGTTCCCTCTAAGCTGAGCTAGTGTGAGCTAGCTCAGAGTTTTTTAGCCTCTGGCTCACAGATTTTTCTCTTCACTCAGGAAGGATGGCTCCAAAGCAAACTAATTTATGCAGTAGCCAAATCGCTCACTCACAACTTTAATGCCAGTAGCTCACAAGGTAGAATTTTTGCTCACAAGGTTCCACAGCTTAGAGGGAACATTGCTACTGACCTTCGACAGCCTGCAGTTCAGCGTCTTAACCACTTGATAAAAGTTTATTTGCATTACACAATTTATGTCCCGCCTTTCTGCTCTTACAACGGCCACCAAGGTGGCTAACAATTGAAAACATACAAGATAAAACTGCATTATAAAACCATCAAAATCAACACCCCTTCCAAACATACATCGTTAAAACAATTTTTTAAAAAAGCTAAAAACGGGATTAAAATACATAAAAACAGCTAAAATACATACAGAACATAAAAAGTTGGACAGGAAGGAGGGCTCATCGAGGGAATGCCAAACAAGAAAACAAAAAAAAGTCTTCACATGCTGGTGGAAGACTACAACAGAAAGGGGTCGCACAAATCTCCCTGGGGAGAGAGTTCCAGAGCTTTGGAGCCAAGACCAAGAAGACACTCTACCAGGTTGCCACCCACCTGAGCTCAGAAGATGGGAGCACCCAAAGCAAGACCTCCTCTGTGCGCTTGGGGGAGTTACTGCCAGCCTTGAAGAAACCCAGGCATCAGGAGTGCTCTGATGGGACAGGTATACCTGGCTTTTCTCTCTCTGTGTTTCCCTGTGGCAGATGCTTTCTTGCCTCAAGGGGTGGAAGAGACAGCTGGTCTCTTGCCTCTCGGGAGGTGGGATGTTTGCTACAGTACTTTCTCCGTTTTGATGTTGCTCGATAAACTGTGCTCCAACTGCGATCTTGTCTCTGTTTACCAGGCTGAAGGGTCAGTGGACATCTCTTCAACAGCACACGATCCCACCCTTTGGTGAGTGAGAACTGATCGCCCTCACCACAACAGAGGCTGCTGTGTGGTTTGGCTTAAGCGAGTTCCTCTTGGGTTGTGGTGATAACTGAAGGGGCCTACCTGCTGCAGGCTAGCCTTCCAAGGTAGGACAGCTCCAAGAAAGCACTCAGACCCAGTCCTACCTAACATCCTGGCTGCAATGCTCTGTAGCAATTGAAGTTTCCAAACATGTTTCGAGGGCAGCCCCATGTACAGCACAT
>NW_015169833.1:207005-221328 GCF_001447785.1 Gekko japonicus | reverse complement strand
TTAGATAAAAGCCTTGGTGGAGAGAAATATTAAGTGAGGACATATATAATGTCTTCTTCTTGAGGAAACTGCTACAGAAAATAATGCGAGAGGGCCCTTCCTATCTTCTGAAACAGTTATCGCCATATATGAAAAGAAGCTGAAACAACAGGTGAAAGACAATCTAGTGCCATAGGAAAAAGGTAAGCTGAGGATAGTCTCATTAAAAACCTTCCCCAGTCTCAGGTGATGCGGTGTCAGCAATGAATTGTTTTTTTACAAATGTTTCAGTCCCACCCCTTCAGCACCTTTTTAAAAAAACCCTTTAATAAAAGTATAGAAATTAATTACTGAAACAGGAATGCTGCAATTAAGCTTAATGGCTGTGATCCAGCAAGTCCCTGTTGCGAGAGGTCGCCTATGCACAGCTGGGTATTTTCATTTATATTTTCATGTAGTAGCCTCCACGCCACACAGCCTGGTTCAGTATTTAACACTGCTCCATGTTGTTCGTAGTTCAGTCAGTGGGGGGAGGCTGTGGGAGTGAAATAAACAACCCTGCCTTGACTCTCTGTCCATGAATTTCTGTTGCATGCTAATGTTATAAAATATTTAGGACTTGTGTTGACAAACATCCTTTCTGTTTGAAGTAAGTCTCATAAGAGACAGTACTGATTTGAATATTTCAATATTTAAAGAAAAGTGGTGTGGAACGCATGTTTTCACAAGAGACCCTTTAAATCTGCTCTTTGAATTTCTGCTGTCACTGCAGTAACCACACAGCACAATGTGCATTCTGTAAAAACATTAGTATGTCTAGTCTTTTAGAAATGTGAATCATAACTATGATTGTGAGTGGGGATGTGGGACTGATGCTCAACAGGACTTATGTGAAGCACTGGATCACCATCCGAGCAAGGGGAGGTTGCAGGCCCAGCAGAACCAGTGCAATGTACTAGTGCCCAGCAGAACCCAGTGCCATTGTGGCAATGCCAGTTCAATAAGACTGATGTCAAGCACAGAATCAGAATCCATTCAGGGAGGGGGGGTTTGCAAGCCCAGCAGACCCAGTGCAATGTATTAGTGCCCAGCAGAACCCAGTGCCACTGTGGCAGTGTCCAGCAGAACCACTGCCACTGTATCAGTGCAAACCCAACAGGACTAAGGTCAAACTTGAGAATCTCTGCAGTAGAAACTGAAGGAGAGGCATTACTGCAAGCCCAGCAGAACCAGTGCAATGTACTAGTGCCAAGCAGAACCAAGTGCCAATGTGGCAGTGCCCAGCAGAACCCAGTGCCACTGTGGCAGTGTCCAGCAGAACCACTGCCACTGTATCAGTGCAAACCCAACAGGACTAAGGTCAAACTTGAGAATCTCTGCAGTAGAAACTGAAGGAGAGGCATTACTGCAAGCCCAGCAGAACCAGTGCAATGTACTAGTGCCAAGCAGAACCAAGTGCCAATGTGGCAGTGCCCAGCAGAACCCAGTGCCAATGTAGAAGTGCAAGTCAAACAGAACAAATGTCAAACCAGACAATCCCAGCATATTTTTTTTTTTTGGGGGGGGGCAGAAGCAAGGGCACTAGAAGCCCAGGAGAATATTCTGAAGTATAGGGTGTGTGGACACTTTTGAAGACCCACCTAAACCAAGGTCAATACACAGAAGCCCAGTAGTATTTTTCTTCCTAAGTCAAGGATAAGCACAGAGAAACTGACACACCATTTCCCCAGGGAAGGCCTCAGAAAGTGAGAGGGAGGGGGTTGTGTGTCCACCCTGATCCTCCTCTCTCAGCAGTCAGTGCACACCATCACCACCTGAGGTTCTACAGCTGCCTCTCATCACAGGCTCTCCCTTCCCCACCTTACACCCCTGCAAAGAAGAATGTTTTATTCAGAACAGAATCTCCTTGTACATACTAGTTGGAATGATCAGGCGATTTTCTCTCGTCAGTAATCCCTCCTGAACTATTATTTTATGACACACGTGCCAAAACTTCTGGCACTTCCTGTTCCATCTGCATTTCTTTGGCCAGCTCTTCACTATTCTGTGTAGTCCTATGCAGTGTTATGTCTTCTTGTTGGTTTCTCCAGATTTCTTGCAACTTTCTGTCAGATGCTGGGAAGCTAGCCATAGTGGACTGAATATAATCCATAACTTCTACTATATCATCCCCACATTCTGCCAAAGACTGTCTAAAAAGTGGATCAACAACAATTAGATCTTTCCCCAGAACCTGAGTGATGTCAAATGAATATCCATTATCTTAATTCAAAAGTGTTGCTGTTGAGGTGTGAGGACATCCAGTCTTTAGGTAGTGAAAATAGGGACCAAGGCTTTATTGGTATGTTATCATAAAATGTAACTCACTAATAAAATCTTGGAGATGATCAGATGCTCATGTGATAGCTAATACTTCTTTTTCAATCTGGACATGATGCTTTTCTGATGCTGACAATGTCTGCGAGGCAAAAGCAATTGGCCAAAGTTGCCCATCTTCTTGGTATTGTTGCAGTACTGCACCCAGTTCATAAAATGAGGTATTGCTGAAATAATATTTTTCCTCATTGGATTGAAGGTCATCAGGTGATAAGGTGAAAGACTTTCTACTTTTCTGAAAAGCTTGTTCCAGATTTGGGCCTCAAACAAACTAATTATTTGCTCTCAGTTTGCTGAGCGGATTTTTAACATCTGATAGGCAAGGCAGGAAATGTCCCCAGAAATTTACCATTCCCAGAAACTGATGGACTTCTGTGACTGATTTTGGAGTTGGGGATTTTGCAATCGCTTCTGCTTTACCAGGATCTGGGTGTGTACTTTCTCCATCAATCTCTCCTGCTCCGGCCTGCAGGCCCTATTCTGCCCTGCCCTCCTAGGTATTTCTCCACACCTGGAGAGGCTTTTCTTTCAATCTCAGGGTAGCTCATCACCACCACCTGAGCATTTGTCAGAACTGCGCACTGATAGGGTCAGGACTCCCAGCTTCCTTTCCAAGTTCTGAGGCCTTGCCTCTGTGTCTCCCACTGCCCAGCAACTGGTCACCACAGGGAAAATTTACTGCCTTGCATGCCCCTGGAGGAATGGCCACTTGCCAACTGCCTGCCTTCTGCCAACCCTCCTTTTAAAATAGTGTGACTGATATGGTAGAGGTCTATGTGGTACAGAGAATCATGGCCAGTATCCAAAGTTATAAAGTATTTATTAAAAAGAAAATGTTTAGAAGCATACTTTTAGCACAGCACCAAACTGAGCAAGGAATACAAGAGAAATAGGTAAAACACAAATCCTCTATCCCTTTCTCTATACATAACCTATCAAATGTTAAAATAGGACAGCCCTCGTTGCTTAGGATGTTACAGATCCCTATAGAGTGACCATTACTTAGGAGCTTGCTCCAACTCTTGAGGCAAGTGCATGGTCAATGGCTGCCTTCCCAGAGGAGAAGACTGTGAGTGCTCAGGGCTGCAGCACCCAAGGAAAAGGAGCCCTCCTTGTTGCAAGAAGGTTTTATCATATCTGTTTCTCCACCCACTGACTCAGCCAGGTCAGCTCAAGGAGGCATTTCCTGGAGATCTCCAGGAATCTCATTCCTGTAGACTATCTAGCATTTCATTCCTCCAAACCTCTGTTCCCTGCTAGGAGGAATGGGGACATCTGGACCCACCAATTATCTCTCCCACCAGTTCTATCAGTATTTGAATGAAGATGAGCTGTCTAGAAAGCAGTCGCACAGACTTCCCCCTCCTACCCATGCCTGCTCTCTGCCCAGAGGGGAAAAGAACCTTTTAAAATGCACAGTGGAGGCTTTGCTCATCTCAAACATCCCAGGAGAAAATGCATTTCTTCACAGAGCCCAAGAAACCTGTTGGGTTAGTTGTAATTTGCCTTCTGCTACCCCTGCAAAGAAGGCTTTTGCAATGTGGCCTTTTTCTTACAGTTATAGCAGACAGATTCTTTTGCTGGGCATCTTCTTGTGTGTATTACACCGCTGGCATTTTCCCTTATTATGTTGTGTGTTCACATTCTGCCACTGTAGTTCTATGCTGGAGTCTCGCCCTCTTTCTCTGAGTATGAACACTGTCCAGCTAAGGACTTCTGCTGCTGCCATGGGGGTCTGATTGTTGCTTCTTAAAACTTTCATGCTGCCTCAATGCGGTGACTACCTTTTCCAGGGTGAGCCCATCATTTAGCTGTAGTTTTTCAGATAAACTCATCTCCCTGACATCCACAACAATTCTGTTTTGGATTATTCCCTCATGTAGGGGGCAATATTCTCAATATTCAGCTCATGAGTGTAATGAAGTAATGAAATCATCCACAGGCTCACTTTCTTTCCGCACGTGTGAATTAAATTTTGCCCATTCATGAATCACATTGTGCCTTACAATAAAATGTTTTCCCCAAAAAACTTTCCATCATTTTGTCATATATGTCTATATCTTTCTCACTCAGCCTGAATGACGGTAAAATATCACCTGCCTGATCACACGTTAGATCAGTGTATTGATCTGTTCTTCTTCAGGGTTGACTTTTAGCCCTGAAGCTACCCAAAATCTTTCCAAATCTGTGCTTCCATCTGGGCCACTTGTTGGGGAGTAATTAATGGAAATGGCTCAGGAGACTGAAAAGTTAAAAGAAGCAGCTTCCATTTCCTCTCTACCAAAGACACAGGCTTCTTTCAGCCTCACTGTTCCTTGATTAGCCTTGACTTCTCCAGCACTTTTTCTCCCCTTTTAGTTTTTTACTTCAGGCTTGTGGGATCTGTCACACTGCCTCCATGTGAAGTTAGCTGGGGAATTAGACACTCCCGATTGAGAGACCCCAGCACTTGCTAGTAACAGAAAGTAGAACACAACTTTATTAAACAGACTTAACTAACCATATTCTCTAACCTTTCCCTCTTATCTCTCCAGAAAGTGTTTCTCGTCCAGGTTTCTCTTTGACCCCTGATCCAGCAACTATTCCCACAGAAGACACAGTATGTATGGTAATGGATCTTGACAGTAGGCCATTTTAGAAGTGGACATTTGAGAAGGGAACTTGCAATCTTCTTTTGAAAGGGTTCTCTGGCCAAACTAGTCATAGGCCCTGGTCACATGGGCCGGATATTGCGGGGGGGGGGAGGCGTGGCTGTTTGCCCCGCAGCAAAATAATGCATGACTGCACGATCAGGCATCCCCTCACGGTCCTGTCGAGGTCCCGTGGTTAGGGGGGAGGTGCCGATCACATGACGCGCCAAAGAAGTGGCGCGGCACAGCACGGCAAACGGGGTTGAGTTGTTTTTTTTAACCTGAAGTATGCGCATGCCCCGTTGGGTGCTTGTGCGCATCCCTGGAGACTTCGAAAAAAAAAACCTTTTCACAATGGGGCATGGGCGGGCGCCGGATGCCACCGGAAACGCGATCAGACGCCCGCCCTTGCCCCGCGGTTTCCAGACACTAGTACCTCTGAGGTACTAGTTTTTAACCGCACATCTTCGGAGGGAAGCCTCGGGTTCACCACGGGAGCTCTACGCTTCCCAGATGTGGCGGTGAGATCGCGCCCGGAAAATCCGCCTATCTTCCATTGCAGTAGCGTGGCTACTGCTCCGTGTGACCGCAGCCATAATAATGTTACACAGGAGATCTAGAAAGATGAAGGGGTGATTTCTTGACTTGTTCATTGTGACAGACAGGAGGCTGACTTGCCCCTGAAAGGTGTTAGTGCCTGCTCTAGCATCCAATTCCCTTTCAGATAAATGATTGAATGTGTGTGTGTGTGTTTGGGGGAGGGGGGAGCTGACTGCCTCAGGACTGCCTCAGGAAGACAGCAGGTAGTTTTGTGTGTAGCTCTGCCAGGAAAAGAGTACAGAGTGTGGTTAGCTCTATGTTGGGGAAAGAACAGAGTTACTGAGGAGGAGGAGGAGGAGGAGGAGATTGGATTTATACCCCACCCTTCTCTACCCAAGGGAGTCTCAGAGCGGCTTACAAACTCCTCTCTCTTCCCCTCCCCACAACAGACACCTTGTGAGATAGGTGGGGCTGAGAGAGCTCTGACAGAAACTGCTCTTTTTCAAGAACAGCTGTGCCAGAACTATGGCTTGCCCAAGGTCATCCAGCAGGTGCAAGTGGAGGAGTGGGGAATCAAACCCGGTTCTCCCAGATTAGAGTCTGCGCACTTAACCACTACACCAAACTGGCTCCCTGGATTTATAGACCTGGATTTTACTGGATTTATAGATCTGCTTCTGGTGATGATAGGGTTGCCATGTCCCCTGGTCAATATGGTGGGAGGGTTGGGGGGCATTCTAGGGGTGGGCAGGTATGTGCCCAAGCCCCACCCCAAGCCCTGCCCCCCAAGCCATAGCCACTTGCGGCCACCCCTCTCCCACCCTGCTTAAAGATTCAAAGGGCTTCAGCTGATCAAAAGACTCTTTAAAGGGTCTTTGTGAGGTGGGGTGGCTGTGGCACATGTTGGGCTATTTGCCACTTGGGATTCAGGCCCATGCACCGCTGCCCCATCCAGACCTGGGGGCTGGCAACCTTAGGTGATGAGCAGACCTGTACTAGTTAGTTTGGGGAAAGAGGCAGCCTGGTATGGTAAGAGTCCTGTGTGTTTGAGAGGATCTAACCTGGTGTCTGGGCTTGTCAGAAATTGAATCTAAAATCTGTTCTAAAGGTCTAAGTGCCACAGCCAGGCTTTCCTGAACTGTATTAGTAAGCCCCTGTCTGGTGAAGTGTTCTTTTAATTCCTTGTGCATAAACGAACCGTCTTTGTTGTTCTTTTTTCAGCTCTTGTCTCAATGTTCTCGGTGTCCCACTCGCATGCAACGAAACTTAGTTCATGGCAGCAAACCCTCAAGCATTTACACATGCTATTGTACATTCTGTCTGAGGGGAAGAATTGTGGGGAAAATTTTATTTAAAAGAGCCAGTCCCCTCAGTTTGACAAGAGGCTTGTGACATTCATTATTTCCTCTCTTCCCGCTAGCTGAAATACTTGTGAAATTATTCTAAATGTATTTGATCTGGATCTATAAAATGTACGTGTTCCACATGGATTCTGTGATTCCATTTTTAATTTCTTCTAGGGGACCTGGGGTGGAAGGAGAGGAATGATTGTTACTATTCCAGATGCCAGGTTTATTATGGCTTATGATGTTTTATGATGGTCTGTAATCAATCTAACACAGTCGGTTGAAAAATGACAGAATTCATTATACCATTTTGCTAATTATTCCTTCTTGAACAGATACTGATGATTGGCCTCATGTAGGGATGAGAATTCGGCGGCCCATCTGCATTATGACTTGGGGCAAGCTGCTGATCATTTTTGATATCTCCGGCATTCTATTTGTACCTTATTAGTTTAAATCATCTTCATATTCCATCCTACAAGTTTTGTCTACAGTGTGCCATGTATAAGTATCAGAAGCAGCTAAATACATACCACAACATTTGAAGAACAATACCCTAAAAGAAATCCGAAAGCTGATTTTGCTCTCATTTTAGTGTTATGGTTTCTGTGGAACAGAGAATAAAATAATTGAAAAAAGGTTCAACATAATGTTGTTTTGTGGACCAGAGGGGCTGGTGATTACTCCTTATTTGACCTCCTGTGACCATCTCCAGGTACAAGAATTGTGTGGAGAATGTATTGGATGATACAGTTCTAAATATATCCTGTGAACATTTTGCAGCTGCTAGAGTTGCACAAATTGCTGTGAGAATGTATCCACAGGATGTTCTCTGTGTTTTATTTATTTGGGGGGGAAATTTAGGCTGCAAACTCTCAGCCAAAGATGGCTCTTGGGACAGATTCCAAATTTAGATTAGAGCGCAGAACCATCATAAGTAAAATCTACCACAATAAAAAGACTCACAACAATAATACAACCCAGCAAGAAAAATGGATGCTTAAAAGCATTAGTTCCACAGGAGGAATAAGTAAGGTAGATAGTCAGTGAAGCTCTTTAAAACTTATTTCACTCAGCAGTTATGATGCTCTATTTTTTGCACTAATTGAAGTTTAAAACAGTCTTCAAGAGCATCCCACAAAAAATGCAGTGCAGTAGTTGAGACTGGATAACCATGGCCAAATCTCATCTATTGGGGAAAGGCAATAGATGGCATGCCAACCATATGCCTTCATGTATAAACATGGATCTAATAGAAGCTCAAAGCTGTGAACCTACTCCTATAAGGGAGCACAACTCCATTCTAAAGAGATTGACTCTATCATCTTCCAACAGCACTGCAAACTTTTCTGGATTAAGCATCAGTTTAGTGGTTCTCATCTAGGCTATTACCATCTCCAGATATTAATTCAGAATATCCAGTGTCTCAACTGACTCAGCTGGAAAGGAGCAATAAAGCTGGGTATCACCACCATACCCTTGAGATGTTACTTCTTCTCTTACTCCCACATCTTCATGTAGATGTTGGGTAATAGTATGGTGAACAAGATAGAATCCAATGGGAGCTTGTACTCCAAGTTCTACAGGATTGAGCATTTGTTCTCCAGCATCCTTTCTGATACCAACCCATCAGATGGGAACATGAGCTCTTTTTATTTGTTATACTTTGGGAATATCCAAATATGCATATCAGAAGCACGCACTACCCGTCATCCTCCCAATATGTGCGGTTGCCATCTTGTCTGAATAGGACACCACACATGTTTTCTGCTTCACTGCATGATGCACAAATCCTAGGTTACGTGTTGCAAGTACTGAAGCAGAAAATATGCATGATGACTTATTCAGATGAAATGGCAACTGCACATATTGGGAGGATGGAAGTGGTCGATGCTCCCAGTGTACACATTTGAATATCCCCAAGTGTTACAACTGACAAGGATTATAATAGTAAAGGTAAAGGTTCCCTTGCTTGAAAGCCAGTCGAGTCCGACTCTAGGGCTGTGGTGCTCATCTCCGTTTCAAAGCCGAAGAGCCAGCGCTGTCCGAAGACGTTTCCGTGGTCATGTGGCCGGCATGACTCAACACCAAGGTGCATGGAACGCTGTTACCTTCCCACCGAAGTGGTCCCTATTTATCTACTTGCAATTTCTTGCTTTCGAACTGCTAGGTTGGCAGGAGCTGGAACTAGAGACGGGAGCTCACTCCGTCATGTGGCAACTTGGGTCTCGAACTGCTGAACTACTGACCTTCCACAGCCTGCAGTTCAGCATCTTAACCACTTGAGCCACCGCAGCTCCATTATAATAGTATCTGGATTTAAAAATTCAGGAGCAAAACAGAGAATGCTCCTCAACATATGGAATATCTGGCTTGTCCACATGGTTCTTATACCTATCAATGTTTTGGCAGGGATCACATGAAGGCCATGTGAACTAATCTCCCTCCACTTTTATGAAATACAGAAAAAAGTGTGGGTGCAGTTGTGTTTAAGGCCACAGTTTAGAGAGGATAGGGTAAGTCAGTATCCATCCCCATGTTTCAAATATCAGCTATATACTGAGTGGCTATTTTACTAGCAAATCCCATTGTGTTAAAAAAAATGGTGTCTGACAATATTGGTGGCCTGTATTGATAATATTGCTGCCCTTCCTATGGGAAGTAAACAACAACAACAACAACAACAACAACAACAACAACAACAACAGCTCTTAATCTTCACTGCTGTTTTGCCCCTTAAGCCTGAACGCACTCAAGAACCAAGTCATTTATAGTTGTGCTTCAGTGTTCCTCAGCTGTAAAATGAGACAGGTTTCCTTCTACTGATATCTGCTTAATTTGTTTTATTTAAAAATGGATGTCCTACATTTCCAAAAAATAATTTTATTTATTTATTTATTACTTTCGATTTATGTCCCGCCTTGCCAGGGCAAGCCGGCGCAAGGCAGCATACAACAAGTTAAAATACAATAAAAACAATAAAATACAATAAAAAATTCACATAAACGTACAATTTACATAAAGTGCTAGTAAGTGCAGGTGGCGACTGCTATAAGATGGTCCGGTGTAGGAAGGCCAATATCCAAAGCATGAGGGCAGTAACATGTTCAGTTTCCGATAGCTCATTCGTCAGTGGCAGCTCCTAGCCGAAGGCCTGGTGGAAGAGCTCCGTTTTAAAGGCCCTGCGGAACTGTAAAAGGTCCTGCGGGGCCCTGATGTCTTCTGGGAGCTCATTCCACCAGTGTGGAGCTGCCATTGAGAAGGCCCTAGCTCTGGTGATGGCCAATCTGGCGTCTTTTGGACCAGAGAGAGTCAGGCGATTTTGCGACACTGACCTCAGTGCTCTCTGGGGGACATATGTTACCTGGGCCGTGTTCACATGGAGGATTTGCCTCGCTAAAGGCACAAATGTCTGGTGGATTTTCAGGGTGCAATCACACCACAACATCTGGGAAGCGTAGCACACCCGTGGCCAACCTGTGGCGTCCCACCGAAGATGCGCAGTAAAAAAGTACAGCAGAAAGTGCACTAGTATCCAGAAAACGTGGGGCAGGGGCGGGCATCTGATCGCGGGAGCGCTAGTATCCTGTGGCATCTGGCGCCGATCCAGGTCCCGTCACAAACCAGGTGTTTTTCGTAAGCGCGTGTGCACAAACACATAACTGAAAACAGTGCTGCTCCGCGGAACTGCGCATGCGCACAAACATGAAACGCTTGTCGCGCTCCTTCTTTGCCACGCTCCAGCATCGCTGTGTGATCACGAAATAACAACCTAAGTGCGGAGACTCGGGGGACCGCGTGATTGGGCTACTGCACTTTATTTTGCTCCGGGGCGAACAGCCACACCTCCCCCCGCGTTATCTGGCCCGTGTGACCAGGGCCCTGGTGTTGGGCACCACCTGCATAGTCAGCTGATTCTGAAATAATGACAGTGGTTTCCAGTTTTCTCAATTCAAGGTGGTCGTTATTAAGCTATCAAGTCTCTACAACCTGGGACAAACACAAGTGAAGTACTGGCTCTCCTCATAGGAGCCCACATGCTGACTCAGATCTTTCCAGCAGGCTTTGCTGATGGTGCCATCTGTCTATCTAATCCATGTGGGAACTGCTAGGGTCCATGCCTTCTCTGCCATGCATCTCACTGTGTAGAACAGTCTACCAGAGGTTTGTAAAGTCCTGTCTTGCAAGTATTCCACAGGGCATGCGAGACTGCGTTATTTTACAGGGCTTTAGACAATATTTGGTATTGCATCTTATTTTCTTATAGAGGCATTATTTAAGATGTTTTCAGACATTATAATCAAACATATTGGGATGGGAGCCCACCAAGAGTGAACATGTAACAGAGTGCATGCTACCTCTTACTATTTGCAGTTACCATGTTGTGTAAACACTGGCATAATGCATATTTACAATGCACATAGGGTACTACTTGGTGATAAGAAGTCCCTGGAAACAAACTAGGGATGATGACCAGTCGTGCTGAATCTAGACAGCATTCTGATGACACTAGATGCACTACATGAGCCAGTTGTAGATTATAAAGCAATGTGAATGCACTCTTTTACCTAGACGTGTGTGGAATGTATCTGACAGCTGCATTCTGAGCCATCAGCTTGCATGCACTTTTACTTTCCATTTTGTTTGCTCCTCTTGTCAAACAAACAAACATTAGGGTTGCCAGGTCAAATTACCTGGCTGGTGGGGGTTTCCCAACATTCTTCCAGGAGACCAGAAGAATGGTTAAAGCACTTGGGGCTCTTTAGCTTGGAGAAACTATGGCTGCGGGGTGACATGATCGAGGTTTATAAGATTCTGCATGGGATAGAGCAGGTAGAGAAAGAAGTACTTTCCTCCCTTTCTCACAATACAAGAACTCGTGGGCACTCCATGAAATTGCTGAGCAGTCGGGTTAGAACAGATCAAAGGCAGTACTTCTTCACCCAAAGAGTGATTAACACATGGAATTCACTGCCACAGGAGGTGGTGACGGCTAAAAGCATGGACAGCTTCAAGAGAGAATTAGATAAGCATATGGAGCAGAAGTCCATCAGTGGCTATTAGCCACAAGGTATAGATAGGAACTCTCAGTCTGGGGCAAGTGATGCCTGTATTCTTGGTGTCTGGGGGGGAAGGTAACAGTGGGAGGGCTTCTGATGTCCTGGCCCCACTGGTGGACCTCTTGATGGAACCTGGTATTTTTTAGCCACTGTGTGACAGAGTGTTGGACTAGATGGGCCATTGGCCTGATCCAACATTGGCTTCTCTTATGTTCTTAAGTGATGTTGGGCATTTTGGGGGCCTACTGCTGGTTTCGGGGTCTACTTTTGGTCAGAGGTGATGCTCTGGTTTTTGGGCAAAGCTCTGTGGTAAATTTGGCTTTGAACCATAGAGTTTTGCCCCCAAACCAGAGCATCACCCCCAACCGGAAGTAGGTGTGAAACCGGAAGTTGGCCTGAAAAGGTCAGTTGGGGGCGGGATATCCCCCTGCTGGCCAGTGGCGGGCAAGAACCTGCAAAAGTGGGATTTCCCCTGCTCCCACCAGGAGGCTGGCAACCCTGGCCATTGGACTCTGCCCATATTCCCATCCTCTTGGGAAAAGCAGGGTCTCTATTATTACTTGTGAAATGAAGGAGGGTTTAGAATTTGACATACTGAATACAAAACAGCTGCAGATCTCCTCACAGACAGCTGTGTACATGCTGTGGTCCCAATTACGACACCAACTAACACTCTAGAAGCAATACATAATCGATGTGCAAATATATATATATATCTGGCAATTTGTATCCACGAACTACTATGGCATAAAAGTTCAGATTTGTGCATTCCTTAGATCCCAAGGCCAGGGACTCTGTGATTAATAGGCACCGTGTGTATCACCGAAACCACTCCACCCACAAACGTATAATCACTGAGCTGCTTTATCTGCTGTTTGCAGGTAACAAAAGTGGCTCACTGCCTTCCCTTTAATTCTTCACAGGCTGCAGGAAACAGAAATACTGCAGTTGAAATTTTCTAAATGCATCACAAAAACCCAGCCCAGAGTGATGATGGGAGGGCTAGAGTTATAAGTCACTGCTTTGAATATTTCTGTCACTGATAAAAGAAAAGAGGCAGCAAAGAACAGATAGCTAACCAGGCCGGGGACCTGCCTGCCTCAGCATGGGCCAAGCCACTGCCTTGCAGTGAGACCACAGGCAAGCAATTTCAGCCAGCATTGCCTTGATCACATTACTGAACTACAAAAGGCCCAAACCTCAGCATGTTGCCGGGAATCGGATATACTGAGAATCCTCTTGGAAGGGAAAACAAAACATCAATGACCTGATCACATGGGTGTATTTTTGGGTTTCTCCAAAGAATTGGGCATTTAAATTACTGCTGACTCCCGGGATTGCTTTCTCTGAGGCACTTAGACCTTTAGGTAGTGGAGCAGATGCCTCTTGGATGGCAAGAGGCATCCCACGAGGGTACAAAATTCCATGGAAATATAGGATCAAGGTAGAGTGGATCCTATTGTTTTATCAGAACAGCACAGAAACATAATCCCAGATGCTTTTGTGTATAAGTATGGAAGATTTGTTTGCAAATCCTCTGGTATATATAATTCTATTTTGGTCATGGACTCCCCTGAACATTCCAACAGGCTCCAAAAGCTGTTTGCTCTCTGATCTGTCATTCAGAGGGTCTCCCTATCCACTGGCTGCTTTGCCTGAGTCCTGCCTCCAACATTCTAAACAGTTTGCTCTTCCTCTCCCCCCCCACAGCCAGTCAGAACACAGAGGTCATTTGCATATGTGGCCTGATTCGCCTTTGCCTCGGGTACGAAGGTCATTTGCATATGCGGCCTCACTGGCCTTTCCCTCTAACATTCTAAACAGTTTGCTGTTGATGTTCTGAGGTAAAATAAATTTTCCCTTAGTGTCTGTTGGGGGAAACCATGGTTGCAAATCTCCAGGAGAGGGCTAAAGATCACTCTGCGAGATGGCAGAGATCAGTTCCCCTGGAGAAAAGGGTGGACTCTGTGTCCTTATATCCTGCTGAGATGGCCCCTGTATGACAGCCAATGTGACGTAGCAGTCAGGGCTTCAGCTATTAAAACTGATGTCCAGATGACCCAGATTAATTCTCTTGGAGACAATGGCTGCTTTGGGCAGTAGATTCCATGGCATTATACCCTGCTGAGGTCCCTCTACCCCTCAAATCTACAGGTATTTCCCAACCCAGAGTTGGCAACTGTGTAATTGGCTATGGAACTACTTTCCAGACCCTTGGAACCCAGAAAATGTGGCACTGGAGGAGGTGCTTTTCTACCTTAGCTGTGACTGCATAGCCCCAAATTAACATAAGCCAACCTCCAGGCGGCACCTGGAGATCTCCAGCTATTTAAACCGATGTCCAGATGACCAAGACTCCTGGAGAAAATGGCTGCTTTGGGCAGTGGATTCT
>NW_015169833.1:189858-206743 GCF_001447785.1 Gekko japonicus | reverse complement strand
ATATATGTATATATGTATATATATATATATATATATATATATATATATACACACACACACATATACACACCCATATATATACACATACACATATATATACACATACACATATATATACACATATACACACACACACAGATATATATACACATATATATATACACACATATATACACACACTCACACACATATATATATACATATACTATATATATATGGAAGATCCAGGGCAAAATTGTAGTAGTGCAATCAAATGCAAAAAGATTTATTTCATGTTTGTCTCTAGACCTAGGTCATTACAAAGTGTGGGGTGGGTGGGGTGGGAGAGGAAGTGGCAACAGTGTGTGTTTCATTCACTCCAAGCGCTGCAAAGCTGCTGTAAAGCCAACACATTGCTGAAAGATGCATTAAAATGCCACAGAGCCTTTCTGCTATCAGCAATCAAGAATTGGGTGGCTTGAATGCCTTGTGGAAGAGGAGCATCTGCAAGGAGGGTTGCTATTTTCCCTCTGAGGGAAAGGTGTGGGCAGTGAAAGAAAAATGGTTGTGAAATGGAGGGGCAATTACCAGCATCCTGATGTGCTGGCATCACCTCCTGTGTGACCAGAAGTGACATTGATTGTGATGCTCTAGCATTCATTTAAAATTCTATGGTTAAACCATGGAGTTAAACCATGGAGTTTCAACTGAATGCTAGAGCATCATTAGCAATATGCTGACATCACTTGTGATCACCCAGGAACAGTGTTCCCTCTAAGCTGTGGAGTCTTGTGAGCAAAAATTCTCCTTTGTGAGCTACTGGCATTAAAGTTGTGAGCGAGTGATTTGGCTACTGCATCAATTAGTTTGCTCTGGAGCCATCCTTCCTGAGCGAAGACAAAAATGGGTGAGCCGGAGGCTAAGAAACTCTGAGCTAGCTCACACTAACTCAGCTTAGAGGGAACACTGCCCAGGAAGTGACATCAGTGCATTACAGGTGACTTCACTATGTCACCAGCAAGGTGCTGTCTTGTTTATAGCTTTGTTCAAATCTGTTTTAACTATTGTAGAAGATTTTTTATGAAATGTTTTAATCCTTATTTGAAATGTTTTAACTCCTGTTGTCATCCGCTCTGAGCCTGTTCATGGGGAGGGCGGAATATAAGGCAAAATTAATAAAAGTCTCGCTGGTCGCCAGATGTTGGGCTGGCAGCTGGTTACCCCAGGAACCTTTCTTGGGTAGGGCATGGTGATGTCACAGCAAGCGAGACTGCAATGTCACTTCCAGTTATGTACCTTGAAGTGACCTCATGGTGTCACAATTCCCCAAATCTCTGTGGTAAACACCAGTATGTAACCATAAGTGATGTCACGGCAATGCTCTTGCAAGCAGCATGCAAAGGAGTCAGGAAATGGAAAGTCTCAGTTTAAACAGAAGAATCCAGATGATAGCACAGTCAGTCTGAGCATGACTTATGGGTCTCCTGGGACTTTCCCCTTTAAACTGGCTCAAAGGAAGAAGTGTGGCCTGGCAGTGGGGAAGAAACAGCCATCTGGAAACTCCACCCACAGTCACTACTGGGAGGGTGGCAAAGCTAAGCTCCCCCTTCAAAACGGAGGAGCTAAGCTCTACATTTCCCCCATCCCTTTTTGGCTCATTTAAAGTTTTGTTTCCTTTTTCCCACCTGAGCTGTGCTGGAGTTTATGATATCACTCAGCTGAGAAAGGGAGGAGAGATGGGTAAACTCCCTTGCCTTAAGGAACTAAACAGTTAAGAAACAGCCCGCCTTCAATTCTCTCATGTGGCAACCAGCCAGGAAGGAGGAAAGCGAGTCACTCCAGTAGAAAAGTGGCTAGATGGCAAAGTTATTGGGGAAGGCTCCCGTGTGGCTTTTAGAAAGTCCTTGCATGGCTTTTCTCACACCCTTCCCATCCCTCAGCTTTGCAGCGAGTGTGTGGTGGCTGAGTCCTCCTCTGACAGCAGTTAATGGGGTCAAGTGTCAACTCCTGGAGATTTGGGGTGGAGCCTGAGAAGGCCAGGGACCTCAGTGGGGTACAATGCCACAGAGTCCATCCTCCAAAGCATCCTTTTTTTCTACAGAGGAGCTGTGATTTCTGTAGTCTGGAGATGAGCTGTACTTCCAGGGGATCCCCAGGTCCCACCTGGAGGCTGGCATTCCTAAATGGGGTTGCCACCTTTGGGGGAGGCTGGTAGAATTGCAGCGCCCTTAACAGCTGAAGGGCAGGAATCAATTAAACATAGAAAGATTATTTTTCTGGCACGCTCTAGTCTTGTATGCTCAGTTTCCTCTTGTCATGTAGTTGTTCACTGCATAGAAGCTCTACTAGCAGAAAGAGGACAATCTTTATTTTGAGATGGACATTTAAGGCTTTCGTTCTATATACTCCTACATGGGCAGAAGTCCCACTGAAATAATACTGACATTAAAGAAACGTAAGAATAGGTGAAATGTAATCTAGGAGAGTATATGCACAACAGAAGATGATGTAACTAGGGGCTTTCCCACATATACCCCCAATCAGTTCTGGCCCAGTACTGTTTCCATTTATCCACTGATTTCGGGATGCATTTTTGTGCCTTTAGTTTTTACTCCCCCCCCCCAGTTTCCCCCCAGTTCTTTTGGACACCTTTATTCAGATCTTTTTCCGAAACCTGATTTCAGTCACCTTCATCCTTGTGCATAATGTTTCTGTCAGTTTTCTTTGACCACTCCACTCCTGCCCACCTCTATCCTACTTTTCGATGATTCGATTGTTATTATTGTCCAATGACTCTTTCTCCCTCCCCACACACACACTAAGATGAGTGTTTCATTTTAAGTACCACATATCACTATATCGGCAAACATATGTGCACATGAACACACACATACACACTTACTTAGGCCCAATCTGCATTTAGCATTTGCTCAGCTGTTTTACCAAACCCACACTGGAACAGAAAAAGATGTAGTTCAAAACCACATTCAACTACCCCGGGCCAACACCGTACTGACTGCAGAGTCACCCCCAAATGGCCATAAAACAGCCATAAATCTATACAGACAGCCACAATAAAACCAGAGATCAAACAAAGTGAAAGCAGCATGCAGTCTGGACACTGCCATAAAATGCAACACTCAATCAAAGTGAAAGCGGCATGCAATGAAGAAGGGAATTTCTGTTCCAGTGTGGGTTTGGTATAACAGTTGAGCAAATGCTAGATGCAGACTTGGCCTTAGGTTTAGCAGGTTCTCTGAATTCCCAGCTTTCTCTTTTAAAAAAGTAAGTCTCTAGCCTCTTCCCTTGTGGAAATACGCCCCTTTCCTTGTATCTCCATGCAGCTTGTGGACTTACTATTAGAATGAAAACTGGGAATTCCGAGAACCTGCTAAACCTATCAGTACAACAGTATATTGATTTAACAGTATTTTAGTGCTGACTTTTTAAAAAAAATGCAAAGCCCTGGGGGTTGGGTGGCCACTTCCAGGACCACGAAAAAATGACACAGATTGAAAGGAACACAGCACTTCACACCCGGTTCATAAACAGATGGGTGACACAGTTGTTTCCCTTGCAAAGACAGGCAGGCATGAGGACTCACACTGACTCTGCCCAATAACCAGCTGCAGCCCCCCCCCACAGGAATGTACCCTTCCTGTCAGCAGTCTTGCATGTGTCAATGCAGTCCCCACTCTTTCTTTTCATCCCTAAGCATGTGTTCACGTTTAACTTTTTTTAAAAAAAAAAATTCAGCCATGATATCAAAAAATAATGGGCGCACCACTGATGATTCTACTGATGATGATAATACCCTCCCTTTAAAATCCTGATTATTTAAGGCAGGTGCCAGAAAAACAAACAGACTGACTTCACAGTTGTGAAAATGCAGGAGGAGGGCAGACATGCAGAAGAACCCTGCCCAAACTGATTCCAATCAGGAGCAAGTTGAGCATGTGGAAAAGCCCTAAATTTTCCTGTGTGATGTGTCACTAATCTATAATTTCCTCAGATTTAACACTTAGAAGCTCGCTGCTTCGGCTGATGCCTAATGAATTAAGGGGCACCTGCAGTGTTTAAGAGGACACAACTAGAAAGGCTACAGCAATCAGGACTTAGCTTGTAAATCAGGAATCAGGAACATTTAGGAATAAGTACAGTATAACAGGGCTATTTTTGGGCAGGAACGCACAGGAACGGAGTTCCGGCTGGCTCCCGAGTTGGCCACGCCCAGCAGGAACTCATTAGCATAATAGGCCACACCCAACAGCAGAAACTCATTAGGATTGGCTACAGTAGGGGTGTGTGGCCTAACATGCAAAGGAGTTCCTGCTACAAAAAAGCCCTGGGTTTGGACAACAAACAAGGTCAACAGAAGCAAAAAGGTGGGTGTGGCTGGATGACCACACATCTTTTAACATGGGGGTGTGGCCCAATATGCTAATGAGGTGCTGCTGTGGGGGGTGGCCTATTATGCTACGGAGTTCCTGCTGGGCTTTTTCTACAAAAAGAGCCCGAGTTTATACATTTGGCAGGAAAAGCTTATCCGGGTGATGGTGGTTACATTTTTACATATTCTGATGGGGCAGGAGAGCTCATTGAAAGTAAAAAGTTAATTGTGAATGAGAAGGATTCAGCCTTATGTATGTCATGCTATTTTTCTATGCGCAAAATGGGTGCTTCCACCACCCATGGTGAAATAGCAAAAATGTAATGCGCATCTAAGACCTGATACAATCTTAGGAAACTTTACTATTTAATGAAGCTGCATTCAGGCCCAATACTGAACCAGAAAGGAAGAGGAATGGAAACAAGGGTTTTTTTTAAAGAGATTCTGTGCACGCAGAATGAATAGTGGGCATGCACATGGATTTCAAAGCAACTTCATTTAGGTGGGGTAGTGTAGATATGTTCTCTCCCCCTGACACTTCTGAAAAATTAGACTTTTGAGTAAATAAAAGCATTTAGAGATGCTATCAGATTTCACCTCTGCTCACAATGCATGATGCTTTGCCTCTGTTATGCATGGATACATCCATCCTAGCTAGATCCGGCTTATGCCAGATTAAGAGAAGCTTCTTCTTGAAAGGCAAATGGGTACTTTTTATAAAATGATGTTTTATTGGTATATGTCTCCAGAAAAATTGGCTAAAATGTATAAAAATATGTTGAATAAGTGCTGGAAATGCAAACAGCATGAAGGGACATTTTATCATATGTGGTGGACTTGTAAAAAAGCTAAGAAATTCCGGATACAAATACATTCATTAATACAGAAGATTTTAAAAATTAATATAGAATTGAAACCAGAAGCCTTTCTTTTAGGACTGATGGACAGACAGAGTGAAAATAGTCACGGAATTTTGTTTCTTTATAAAATTAAAGCAGTAAGATTACTCTATGCTCTAAACTGGAAGTCTACGAAAATACCTAGAATAGAAGAATGGTGGTTTAAGATGTTAGAATTTGTGGAAATGGCCAAATGTACTTCCATGATTAAGGAAAAGACAACAGCCACTTTTATTGCCAACTGGAAGCCCCTTATTGACTTTCGGCAGGCAAATTAAAAAAATGAATTGATGATTTGTGGATTTGATGAGCAAGGAGAAATATAAGTAATAGAAAAGAATAATGAATAATGATGTATAATTGTAATACTTATGATATTTGAGTGAGTGGTTATATTTAAACTTTTATATTTAGCCTTAAGTGATTCTTTTGGGCACTGTCATTGAGAAAATTTGGAGGTTTTAAGGATATGTTCCTTCGTTCTTTCTCTTTTTCTCTTTAATTCTTTTTTCTTAATTTCATCTTTTTTCTGTCTTATTTTCTTAAGTTCTATTTTTATGTGTATACGAAAATTTTCAATAAAAAGCTTTTTAAAAAAAACAAAGGTTAGCAGGTGTGCTTAGTTGTTCATTGGAGGGAATGGTTGCACCAGTTGCCCATTTTGCACCTTTAGTACAGCAAGCCTGTTCTGATACCTGTAACTACCTTGAAGGACAGTTTTGTTCCAGGTGGAGACTTTACAAATAGTGATCATCGCTTCAAGACATGTTGTACTATCAGAGTAATGCCATTCTATTTCTTTCTAAATAGATCCCCCACTTTTGTAGCAACGTATCTATTGAGGTTCACAGTAAAATATGAAAACTGAACACATCTAAGCAAAATAAGCAGGCTTATGCATATTTTAATAATTTGGACACCTTAGGGTTGTCAGCTCCCCCCGGCCACAAACAGGGGAAGGGGGGGTAAGTGTTAAGTATGCAACTCAACAACGAAGTAAGTAACAAGTGATTCAGCTTTATCGAGAACGAGAACTTCCAAAAGATCACACAGCATCAGACAACACGACAACAATAGTGGAGCACAGCTCCTTTTTAAACTCTCCCGGGCTGGTGTAGCCACGTCCTCATCAAGTTAACAGCCAATAGTAATACAGAGATAACATCCAATCATTTGTCTTCCCTCCAGTACAGACCTCTTACATTTCATTGGTTACAGAACATGCTTCAGCCAATAGTGTTGTTCCAGATTAGAATCTGGCTGAGGTTTCAAGCTTAACATTGTGTTTCAATGTTTAAGACACAACAGTAAGGATTCCAGATCCGAGTTGGGAAACTTCATAAGATTTGGGAATAAAGCCTGGGGAGGACAGAGACCTCAGTGGGGGTTACAATGCCATAGAGTCCATGCTCCAAAGCATCCATTTTCTCCAGGGGAACGGATCTCTGTAGTCTGGAGATGAACGGTAATTACAGGGGACTCCCAGGTCCCACCTGGCATCCCTAGCATATGTTGGGTTGGATTCAGCTAGTTTTTTCACTACTAGTCCCCTTTGACAAATGAAAAAACTGTGTGATGGACCATGGGACCTATGTTAACAAAAGCCATATGGAACGTGGGTTGTAGCAAGGAGTGGAATTAAGTGAGATTCAGTGAAAAAACTTGCTAGATACAATCTATTGTTTAAGGAAAATTAGGACTCCTTTCTGGGCAAGTGGCAAAGAGCTCTGTTTATAGGAAGGATGTAGCTTGTGAAATCATACCCTTGAGTTTCCCTGGGTGTAGCACCAGACATGTTCACTGTATCCCCTATCAGATTTGTAAACCAAATCCTTGACTTTGGGGGAAAGCAGCTAATTCTCCTTGTTGCCTTTTGCCTCCTCTGTGTATCCTGGCAGAGCCCCGGTGTGCCCAATGCTTTATGTTAGATCGCACTAACAAAGGACTCTTAGAGTGATTCAGCAAGTGATTCAGCTTTATTGGAAGTAACGAACAAGCACTCAACTCAGTAAGAAACCAGAACAGAAAACAGTGGGAGCTTATGCTCCTTTTAAACATAACCGGGCTAATGTAGCCACGCCTATTTACAATTAACAACCAATGAGATTGCTTAGTTAAGGACCAATGGGAGTCTTTCCCTCCTAGGGAATGGTATGTTCTGATTGGTCGCTGTTACGAAGCGACCAATAGGAAGTTCGCTTAGAAGAGCCCTGGTATGGCTCGAAGCTTAACATAGGAGCCCTATGAGGTGATTCATGTAAACGTTTCAATACATTACAATTCCTCCCCCCTAAGTTAAGCCATCATCCCAAATGTTTTATTATTTACATACAGACAATCAAACTTTTGTACATCCGTTATTCCCACAATAATTACACTCATAGTCCTTCAGATAAGTCGGCATTTGCCGCGAACGCTGGGACCCGCGGAGCGGTGCAGGCTCCATGGGCAGACAAGGTTGTGGGTCAGAGTGGGGTTCACTACAGCTTGGTTCAGGCACAAACTCTACTGGGGTTTCAGCCCCGCACCCAGGGTCTGCCCTGACTCGGGGACAGTACCGGGCCTTTCGGTACTCACCGCCTGCTCTGGGGGTCTCCACTCAACATCAGGGGATTCAGCCGTCGGAGAGTCAGCGCTGTCCGTAGCCCAACGCCTCCTTAACTGATCTATGTGGCGCCGCCAGATTCGACCGTCAGTCAACTGCACCACATACATGCGAGTACCCACAGAGTCGGATATTACCCCAGGAAGCCATAAGTGACCATTAGCATAATTCCGTGCAAAAACCTTGTCCCCTTTTTCAAACATGCGCACCTTCGGTTGCGCAGTGGTACGCTCGGACTGATCTTCAGATAAGTCTGGGTGCATTCGGTTCAAACGGGTCGTGAGTCTCCGCCCCATTAACAACTCGGCCGGGCTACGGCCTGTAGCACTACAGGGGGTGGTGTGCTGCCGCAAAAGAAAGGAGCCCAGCCTCTGGCTCCAGTCCCCTTCGTCCATTTTACCCAGGGCCTCTTTGGCCGTCCTGACCATCCGTTCGGCTTGGCCATTAGATGCCGGATGGAAAGGGGCCGAAGTCATTTGGCGTATGCCATTACTCGTGAGGAAGAGCCTAAATTCCTCAGACACAAATTGAGGCCCGTTGTCACTGACGATGACGTCAGGCAACCCGTGGGTGGCAAAAAGTCGGCGGAGCGCATGGATCACAGCAAGTGATGTGGTCGATTTCATATGCACGACCTCCAGCCATTTGGACATAGCGTCCACCACAATTAGGAACATTTGCCCTTGGAGAGGGCCAGCAAAATCTATATGCAATCTGGCCCAGGGTTTACCAGATGACTCCCAGCCTTGGGGTGTAGCTTGTGGGGGATCGGGTCTGACTTGCTGGCATTTGGGACACCCTCGTACCCATTCTTCGATCTCTTTGTCCAGCCCCGGCCACCAGACATACCCTCTGGCCAACGCTTTGGTGTGTACCATACCGGGGTGACCCTCGTGCAGCGACTCTAACACTCTCGTCCTGAGTTTGTCAGGAACCACCACCCTGTTCCCCCATAATACACAGCCCTTAGAAATGGATAGTTCATTTTGACGGCTTTTGTAAGGGCCGAACTCCGGTTCAACGCTTCCAACCGGCCACCCCCTCCAAACCCAGTTTAATACTCGGGACAGCACGCTATCCTTGGCCGTGTGTGCTGCAATGTCCCTGGATGATACCGGGGGTCGAGGAAGCTCCTCAATTGCCAAGACCTCACAGGCGGGGGCAGGGTCTGCGCCAATGTCCGGCACCGGGCACCGGCTGAGGGCATCCGCATGCCCAATCGCTTTCCCAGGCCGGTGCTCTAAGTCAAAATCATAAGCCTGCAAAAATATCGCCCATCTAAGCATGCGTGGGGACATGATGTTTGGCAATTGCTTATCGGGCGCAAAAATCCCCAGTAGCGGCTTGTGGTCAGTGACCAGCAAAAATCGTCTGCCAAAAATAAAATCATGGAACTTTTTGACAGCCGCTACCAACGCCAGACCCTCCTTGTCTATCTGGGCATAGTTCCGCTCTGCCGCAGATAGTGATCTAGAATAAAAAGCGATAGGCGCTTCGCTCCCATCAGGCATCAGATGGCTTAAAACTGCGCCTACTCCAAACGGTGAAGCGTCAGCAGCTAACACCAGGAGCTTGTGTTCATCATAATGCGTGAGTACGGCATTAGATGTCAGCAGCTCCTTGACTCCCACAAAAGCCTTTTCCTCGGCCTGCCCCCACTTCCATTTTGCCTCCTTGTGCAAAAGCGCGTGCAAAGGGGCCGCCACTGATGCCTTATGCGGTAAAAACGCATGATAAAAATTCAGGAGTCCTAAAAAGGATTGGAGCTCCTTCTTACTCACCGGCCTGGGGGCGTTTTGGATTGCAGATACCTTCTCATCCGTGGGGTGGACTCCCTCTGCGTCAATGCGAAACCCCAGGAAGTCCACACTTTCCACCCCGAGCGTGCATTTTGAGCGCTTAACTCTGAGGCCGGCATTTTGAAAACGCCTGAGGACCTCTTTAACCCGGTCCAGTAGTTCCTGTTCAGACCCGCCCGCAATCAGCACGTCGTCAAAATAGGGCACTGTGCCAGGTACCCCCCTTAGTAGACGTTCCATGAGGCCCTGAAAAATCCCAGGTGCTACGTTGACCCCGAATTGCAGCCTGTTCACTTTAAAAGCCCCTTGGTGGGTTACAATTGTTTGGGCCTCGGCAGCCTCCGGGGTGACAGGCAACTGCTGGTATGCCTGGGCCAGGTCAAATTTGGCGAAAATCTTGCCACCCCCCAGGGAAGCCAAAATGTGGCTTATTACCGGGACCGGGTACGAATGTTGCTGCAGCGCCTTGTTAATCGTACATTTGTAATCGGCGCATAGTCGTATGGACCCATCTGATTTGACAGGGGTTACGATCGGGGTCTCCCATTTGCTGTATGGTACTGGCTCTAAAACCCCTTGCTCAACTAGTTTGTCAATCTCTTTTTCCACCTTATGTTTGAGAGACACAGGTACTTTCCGATACTTCAACCTAATAGGTTTGACTGACGGATCTAAGTCAAACGCAACCGGGGGGCCCTTGTACCTTCCCAACCCTTCGGCAAATACATCAGGGAACAGGTCGTACAGCATGCCCCATTTATTTTCAGACATCCTGTTAATCCCAGAAATACCGATGCCCAATGGCTCAAACCAATCTAACCCTAGCAGGTTAACCCGGTCTCCCTCTGCAATCAGGAATGACAGTTTAACACATTTCCCCTTATACTCAACAGTAACAGAGTCCCGTCCGGCCAAGGGAATTCGGTTGCCCTGGAAGTCGGACACTCTGGTTCCCGCAGGCTGGAGCCGCCGCCGGCTTCGGTTCGGGAACAACTGGCGCCAGGACGCGGCAGAAATCACCGTCACGGACGATCCTGAGTCCACCTCCATTGTACAGGGTCGGCCGTCGAGGAGTGGAGTCACGGTGATCTTGCCCTGGCTGCTGGTGCGATTTACGGCCGATGCGCTCGACAAGGTCGCCGTCAACTGGCAGCTTGCTTCCGATGCTGAGGAACGGGTCTTGCCTTGGGTGCTGACTGGAGTGCCCCTCTGCGCTGACCGGTTGTTAGTTGAGGGATCCTTCTTCGCTGATCTGCAGACTCTGGCCAGATGACCACGCCGCCCACACGCTCTGCAGTCGACATCACGAGCCCAACAGGGAAGCTTAACATAGGAGCCCTATGAGGTGATTCATGTAAACGTTTCAATACATTACACTTTACATTTAAACTTCGAATTGCAAAATTAATCTTACACTCATAAATGTCCAGGGGGCCTGCTGATTCCTTGGGTGGCTTTTCATTTTGCCACATCACACATTTTCCCCTTGACTGTACTTAGGCTGTGTTTTTCCTTGCTCCAAACCTGATTGAAGCATCTTACCAGGAAATGCTACTATTACTACTAATAACTATTATTTAGCAATGAAGTTAAAGTTTAAATGACAATAAAACCACACAGGATTGTTGAAAAGTATCTCTTTTTAAGCCAGTTTTTCTTCTTTTGTCTCATCCCTTTGAAAGCACATATATTCTTATAGACCGGAGAACTAAAATTCTGTACTAATAATTTCAATTCATACCCCAAACCTGCAGTTTTTTAACTTTAATGCAGTATGTACAATTTCATAAATAACATTCTTGTTGCATTGATGTGACAATATCAATGATTTTTTTTTAAAAAAAGAAAGGCAAGTGCCCCAACCAGTTTGGAACTATTTCCCAACAATACAGGTCATCCAGAGTACATGGCAATTCGTAAGGCAAAGACCATCTAACCACCACAGAGATGGTGATTCTTTTCCACACAAAAGCAAAAATCAATCACAATAAGTCAGACCTTGGAAAAGTGGACCTGTAATGGGGAAAGCATGGAAGAACAACTGATTGATGATGTCATCTGGAACCTTCACCCCATTACAACTGCTTGTAAAAATGCTGATCATTGTGCTACATTTAGCCAGCATCACAGCTAAAGTTAAAAGACCAGACTAGGGTCTGAGAGGTCCCTGCCACACGGGGGGGGGGGGTGCTAGGGGCTGGGAGGGCCCCGCCCCACGGGGGGGGGGGGAAGGTACAGGCAAAGTGTGGCTTTTGGAAGCCGCACCAAAATAGAGACGTCGCGGCGGGATCACATTGATCCCCTGAGCTGTGGCGCATTCCCTCCCCAGCATGATCAGATGCTGGGGGAAGCCATGGTGGAAAAAGGGAGGCTGCCGAACTGCGCATGTGTGAGCATGCGCAGTTCAGCCAGGACCCTGGGATGCGCCGGCAGAACGACGCGCCGGCGATCCCACGGCCGGGCTTGATGCGGCCGTGCTGGAAGGTCCACCTCGGTAGGTGGTTTAGTTTTGCTGCGGCTTTTTGGGCGGAAGGGTCGGATCGGGGACAGGTGTGCAACACTTCCCAGATGTTGCAGTGGGATCGCGCCCATTTGCTGCGCCCCCGATCCGTCCCTCTCCCGGCCCAAGACCTTTCGTGTGACCGGGGCCATAGACCCAGGTTTGAATCACCCTTTCCCATGGAAGCTCCCTGGATGATCTTGGGTCTCTTGCTCCCTCTCAGCCCAACCTATCTTATAGGGTGGTTGTGAGGACACAACAGAGCTGGGGAGAACAGTGTTGTAAGCTGCTTCAGAGAGAAAATCAGGGTGTAAAGATCTAAACAAAATAAATATAAGTCTAGTGTGGCACCAACCTTCATTCCGGCTTTACACAATTCTTATCGCTAACATGGATCAGTACAAAAACTCTTAAAAGTGCCGCCCGATCTCTGCAGTTCTGTACAGACAAAGGCAGCAATATCTGGCATAATTAGGAAGCCTTCAGTCTCACAGAAGCCAGTGTGCTCACGATTAAGGCCAACATGGCCAGCAGCCAGAACTGAAGGAAAAACCCTGACGATGAAAACAAAAACGGCTGATTCATGTCCCTTACAGCCAGAATAAGGATAAGACCCTTAATAGCAACGAGATAAAAGAGAAGTATGTTCTCTTTGTTCTTTTTAATAACTTACCCATCCACCCAATCTAACTGCAACTGTTAAAGTTATATTGACCTGCCATTTTCTCCATCTATCAGTCCCAGTGTGGCTCAGTTCTTACCTTAAACTCCCATAGACCATCTGTCTTGAAACAAAAATTAGTGTATGGTTCCATAGTTCAAGCTCATGCATTGTGCTATAAAATATCAAGATAAGAAAAACCAGGCAATAGAACAATTATCCCACTGCCTTCCCTCGGTTGGAGCTATCCTTGGGTCTCTGATAGCTCTTTGCAGTCACATGTTTTCTTTTCACTGACACCCCAATTTATCCCACCAACACCTTCTGAGGAAGATATTATGGGATTTTGGTTGGTTTATGGAAGGGATGAGTGTGAAGAGAAGGAAAAGGTAGTGGTTCCGGCCTACTGGCTTTCTCTTCTTTTAACCAGAGGAGAATTACCAGTAGGCAAAAGAAAGAAAATTACAATTTTAAACAAACCTACAGGCTCTCTGGTAAACCTTTTCCCTTCCTAAAAACTACTTTATGGACAGGATTATTTAACAAAGACAGGTGGGAAATCAAGGTAGCAAGAAGAGGTATGCCAACAGAAACACAGTTGACAAACTGAAACTAAAACTAAAACTTCTTCTTTTCCAGCAGGCCTTCTAAAATTCTGTCACTATCTTTTCTACAGGCTGTAGAGTTGCCAAGTCTGGGTAGGGATCCCAAGTCCCCCTGGGGGGCGGGGAAACCCCCGCCCCAGAGGCCCGTTCCCCGGCGGCGCCGGATCGGGCCCCGGGGGGAACTCGACCCCGATGTGCGTGTCACCCGGAAGTGACGTGGGCACGCCGGGCATGCTGAGGGCGGGGCCACAGCCATACAAGGGAAAACTCTATGGTTTTCCCTTGCATGGCCGTGGCCCCGCCCCCAGCGTGCCTGCCGTCCTCCCGTCACTTCCAGGTGACGTGCGTGCGGTGCCCGCACAAGACGCCGGCTGGGAGCCCCCCGCTCCCGGCAAGGATACACTTGGCAACCCTAGGTCTGGGTTGGAAAATACCTGAAGACTTTGGGGGTGGATCCAGGAGAGGGTGAGGTTTGGGGAGGGGAGGGGCCTCAGCATGGTACAATGTCATATAGTCCACCTTTCAGAGCAGCCATTTTCTCCCCAGGGTAGCCGAGCTGATCTCTGTCAGCTGTAGAACCGGTGTAAAAGTGGGAGATCTCCAGGCCTCACCTGGAGGCTGGCAACTGTAACAGGCTGGTTGGCTTTCTGTAGTGGTGTTGCTATAGATTTCTGGATGCTACAGCTCCCTTACACTGCTTACAAGCCAACGAGTTCTCTACACAACGAACACCTCCCTGTCTTCAGACATTTTTGTTCTCTCTCTTTGGAAATCTCTCTCCTTTCCTTCTCTTCCGCTGCCTCCTATAGCTTCCGCTTAGGGATAAAAATACCTCCCCAGTCAAAATACATGGGGGGAGGGCAATCTCATAGGGCTTATCCATTTAAGACGACCAAGCTGAGTCTCATCACACCATTAGATAATGGCAGTGGCTAAGAGCATTTCTCACAAGAAATGAAGGAGACAAGGTTGTCAGGTCTGGATTTAAAAACTGCTGGAGATTTGGGGGGGTGGAGTTTGGGAGGGGAAGGACCTCTGTTAGGGTATAATGCTGTAGAGTCCATCTTCCAAAGTGGACATTTTCTGTAGGGGAACTGTTCTCTGTTATCTGGAGATTAATTCTGGGAGATTTCCAGCCCCCACCTGGAAGTTGGCAACACTGACAGAAGGAGATAGACTCAAAAATCCATCTAGTCCACCATCCTGTTTCCAAGAGTGGCTTAACGGATGCTCCTGGGAAGCACATAAGCACAGCATGAAAGTTGAGTCCTCCGGCAACTAGAAGTCAAGCTATACTGGCTTATGTTGCATGGTTCTAATAGCTGCGGTACACCCATCCTCTGTGAATTTGTCTAATACCTTTGACAGCTATCAAAGCTATTACCACACGGCAGCGAAAAAGCAAACAAATTTATTATGAGGTCAAACTTAGAATATATGCTTAGTTTAAAAAAAACCAAAACTTTTAAGAGTTATATAGCACAGCGTGAAAGTTGAGTCCTCCGGCAACTTGAAAGCAAGCTATACGGGCTTATTTTGCATGGTTCTAATAGCTGCAGGTTAGCTTATCCTCTAAGAATTTGTCTAATACCTTTGACAGCTATCA
Source organism: Gekko japonicus (assembly GCF_001447785.1). NCBI lineage: Eukaryota > Metazoa > Chordata > Lepidosauria > Squamata > Gekkonidae > Gekko > Gekko japonicus. The sequence continues at coordinate 191,699 of NW_015169833.1, read as the reverse complement.
AAGCCATCAGCAAATGGCAGCGAAAAAGCAAACACAGTTATTATGTGATCAAACTTAGAATACATTCCTAGTTAAAAAAAAAACTTATAAGAATTATATTAAGAACATAAGAACATAAGAGACGCCAATGTTGGATCAGGCCAAAGGCCCATCCAGTCCAACACTCTGTGTCACACCGTGGCCAAAAAGACCAGGTGCCATCAGGAGGTCCACCAGTGGGACCAGGACATTAGAAGCCCTCCCACTGTTGAACCCCCCCCCCCCAAGTACCAAGATGACAGAGCATCACTTGCCCCAGAGTCCCTATCTATACCTTGTGGCTAATAGCCACTGATGGACCTGATATTCAGCATTTCTAGTGTTCTAAGAAATTTATGCCTTGACCTTTATAGGCCAGGCTCTTTTTGTAGCAGGAACTCCTTTGCATATTAGGTGATACACCCCTAATGTAGCCAATCCTCCAAGAGTTTACAGTAGTCCCTGTAAGAAGAGCTCTGTAAACTCTTGGGGGATTGGCTACATTAGGGTGTGTGTCGCCTAATATGCAAAGGAGTTCCTGCTACGAAAAGAGCCCTGGATCATCATTTCGCAAGCTAAGCAGGATCGGCCCTGGCCAGTATTTGGATAGGAGACCTCCAAGGAATAGCAGGCTCATGACGTGGAGGCAGGCAATGGCAAACCTCCTCTGAAACATCTTTTGCCTTGAAAACCCCACTAGGGGTCTCCATAAGTTATCTGTGATTTGATAGCACATTCCCACCACCACCACCACCACCAAGAAATTCATACATTAGCTTGGAGATCCTTATAATAGATTACCGTTATCTAATAATAATAAATGTAATAATTTAAAACGTACATTTAAGAAATCGCCCATTGTAATATAGATCAATATTACCTCCCCTCCCCTCCCAAGGTCCCCTTGAACACTTTCCCGTAGAATATCTTCAGAATCCTCTACGACAATAGACGCCCAGGCACAACAGGGATCAAGCAGGGACTGCACTTACAGGACTACGTTTTAGAAAACATAAAAGCAGAATCTATTGCAGTTCAGGCTGCCAAGTGCTTGGAGGGGGGGGAAACATCCTGTCCTTCTAATACGGGCCTAATGGAATGTTATTTGCCAGGTGATGTTCTTTACCTCTGTGCCTCGAAAAGCTTCAACTGCCCGTTTCCACAGATCAAGGCTTTTTAAAAGAGACCAGACATTTTTCTCCAGACCTTCCGGCAGCCCTAATTCCAGTATTTTGTGTCTGATAGTTTCAAAAGTACGTATTTGTTATTTTGTACATTGAGCCGCAAAACTAAAAATTACCTATGAAGAGACTAGGCGATCAGATTGGAAATATCTTTGTCCCATATTTATTTTTTATACTTTGCACTGTAACTTCAGAATATTCACTAATAAAGCTTGGGGGATGCTACTATGGGCTTTGTTACCAACTGAAATATATATATATATGGAGTTGCCATGGTACCTAGTGGGGGAGAGAAAAGGCTGTATTTAACTCATTCTACTGAGTAAGCATGGGTCAGTCACAGTTCTGTCAGAGCTGTTCTAGGGCCCTGTTCACACGAGGGGTTTTGGGCCGGGAGAGGGACGGATCGGGGCCACAGCAAATGGGCGCGATCCCACAGCAACATCTGGGAATTGTGCTGCGCCCGTCCCCCATCTGTCCTTTCCGTCGAAAAAGCGCACCAAAAAAGAACCACCTAACAGGGTGGTTCAATCGAAAGGGCCGCGGCAAGTGCGGCCGTGGGATCGCCGGCGCGTCCTTGCGCCGGCGCATCCCCGGCCCCCAGCCAAACTGCGCATGCTCGAGCATGTGCAGTTCGGC
>NW_015169833.1:152201-189614 GCF_001447785.1 Gekko japonicus | reverse complement strand
TCCTCCTCCTCCTCCTCCTCCTCCTCCTCCTCTTCTCCTTCTCCTTCTCTTTCCCCACTACAAATTTGCACCCCAACCTGCTTTTCCCTGCAGGGAAAAATGTGCATATATTTGTATGTTTTCCCCATGGGGGTAAACGTGGTGGTGGTGATTTTCAATAAAATTCAGGGGACAGAGAAGGGACTGAATAACTTCAAACAACAACAACACCCATACATATGGTCTCCTCATACAAATCACAGTGCCAGAAGCTATGTTTCTTTAAAGTTGTTCCTTTTCCAGTACTGATGAAAAGACCGCGTCTAAAATCTAGAAAGTGCTTTTCCACATTCCCATTTTCCTAGCTTGTGTGTTCCTGTTGCTTGGTGGTGGTGGCAGGGGCATCTGTTCCACATGTGTTTTGCTCCCTTGATGGGTCAATTTGAAATTACATCACTTTATGCCCAGCAGCTTTGCAGGGAGATATGATGATCACAAAACAATGTGATATCGAATCAACCACTAGAGGGAGCAAAACACAAGCAGAACAGGGGGAAAAAAACCCTCAAAAGCAACAGGAACGCACAAGCAAGGAAAATGAGAATATGGAAAAGATCAAAGAAATGTAAACTTTTACCATGCTGTCTTCCTTCAGTTTGGGCAGGCCTGTGTTAAAACCACTTCAAATTTCCGTGTTCAGTTGTCTTCAGTCAAAATAAATACGATAATCAATTTCTCCTTGTATGTTAGAGCAACACTGGAAAGAATATGTGATTTATTGTTGTTGTTTTTGTTGTTATTATTGTTGTTGTTGCTACTTCTGAATCGCCCAACCCTGCAAGTAGGGCAGTGATGGCGAACCTTTTAGAGACCGAGTGCCCAAACTGCGACCCAAAACCCACTTATTTATCGCAAAGGGCCAATGCGGCAATTTAACCTGAATACTGAGGTTTTTCTTTAGAAAAAATAACTCATACGTTAACTTAAGATGATCCAAACAAAGTAAGGAAAGCAATCCCAAATGCTTTCATTTACTTAAAATTATTTGGCAGAGAATTCCATACTTTAATGACGGTCTGGGCCTGGCTGGGGCGATGGCACGCGTGCCCACAGAGAGGGCTCTGAGTGCCACCTCTGGCACCCGTGCCATAGGTTCGCCATCACTGGTGTAGACCCATTGTGCTCCAGCAGTCAAAAAGGCAAACTCGGTGTTGGGATTAGGAAAAAGATTGAAAATAAAACAGCCAATATTACAATCCACCTGTATAGATGTAGGTATGGCTGCCCGAGGACGTGGTGATGGCCACAGTAATAAGCAGCTTTAAAAGGGGACAGATTCATGGACTATCATAGCTGTCCAACAGATGGGAAAGAAGATGAAGACAAAGGCAGTCCTGAGAAGGAAGATGGAGATGGAGTAGAGCCATCTGTGGTGATGGCCACAGTAATAAGCAGCTTTAAAAGGGGACAGATTCATGGACTATCAGACTACTAGCCATGGTGACTGAACGGAATTTCCATGTTCAGAGGCATAGGTTCGCCACCACTGAAGTAAGGTCCGGGCAATTTACAGCCTTAACACAGATGAAATACAATCAACATGATAAAGTTATTACAGTCCACCAATAAAACAACCAATCCAGATGGCGATCAGTCCTTTTTGCCAGCTGCCATGCTCTCTGTGCAGCAGGGTGGGGAAGGGAATGGGGGAGCCAAAAGGGAAAAAAGGAGGGTGCCAGTTTTAACCATTGCTGTCCTCAACCAAAAAGCCTGGAGGAACATCTCTGCCTTACAGACCCTGCAGAATTGCATCAGATCCCGCAGGGCCCTGCCGTTGTTCGGCAGAGAGTTCCATCAGGTCAGGGCCAGGAGGCAAAAGCAGTCCTTAAAGCCTAAAGGGCTGCAATAACTGATTCTTCACTTAAACTTAGTTTGAAAGTCATGGGGCGGATGACTCAGCATCAATCCTATTTGGATGAGTAATAAAAGCAGTCTTTCACCCACTGCCATCTATCACAGTTTGGTTGTGGGAGAAACTGAGAACTTGGTTTAAAATATGTTTGTGAAACTTGTACAGTGAGAAATGAGATGACAAATGAATATACTGATTTACTTAATCTTCCCTAAGACAAAGCATGCAGTAGTACTTTTTAAATGTCTGGGAGGGGAGGGCAGGGGAGGTTTGGTAAACTAAATATTGCACTGTAAGGTAAAGGTAAAGGTTCCCTTGCTCGAAAGCCAGTCGAATCCGACTCTAGGGTTGCGGTGCTCATCTCCGTTTCAAAGCCGAAGAGCCAGTGCTATCCAAAGACGTTTCCGTGGTCATGTGGCCGGCATGACTAAACACCAAGGCGCACGGAACGCTGTTACCTTACCACTGAAGCAGTACCTATTTATCTACTTGCAATTTCTTGCTTTTGAACTGCTAGGTTGGCAGGAGCTGGAACCAGAGATGGGAGCTCACTCCGTCTTGCGGCCCCCGGGTCTCGAACTGCTGAACTACTGACCTTCCACAGCCTGCAGTTCAGCGTCTTAACCACTTGAGCCACCGCAGCATTGCATATTAATTTAAGGAACTTTTAAGCGCACTCTTTGGGGCAGATTCTTAATTGTTTCTAGTCACAGGCAAATGAAAGGTAATGAAGAAATGGCAGCTGACTGAACACAAATCAACATAATGGAGAACAAGAGAGCTTCCGGTTTTGGCACTCGCCATGGCGGTCGCTCTCCCGGACCTCCAGGAGGCGATCGCCAGAACCTGTGGCTAGGAGGGGGTGCAATTGTCTGCACTCTCCATGGAACCCATGCGAAGGGTTGCAAGCCATGGGGCACTAGATGGCTTCTCCTCCAGCAACAAAGCCCCAATGGTCCTACTACGGAGTTTCCAGATGGAACTAGAAGCGCACACTGGACCAAGCACCGGGCGATCTAGCGACTTTGCAACTTAAGCGATATGGAAATCATATAATCATTGAGCTGTGAGTTAAAGTGAGAACATCGAAAAGAGCCAAAAGCTGCCCTGCAGGAAGCGAGGGGGAGAGGGGACTCTCCTCCAATAAGAAAAACTGAAAGCGAACCCAATCGCAAAAGCGGGGGGGGGGGGCAGGCTTTTAAAGCGAAACAGACTGAATTAAAAGATTTCTATGAATTTACCAAGCATAACTGAGAACTTCAGAGACTATGATAACTTTTGATAAAAAGTAAACAATTCCTCAAAAATGGTGCCTCCCTTGAAGAAAGACAAGAAGGAGAAGATAACGAAAGCTAAGCTTACCGGAAGTGCTAGCACAGGGGGTTTTGTGCCCAGACAGGACACAAATGCAGACCTTCAAAGGATATTAAGTGAGGCATTGTGCCCTCTACTGGAACAAGTGATGGAAATAAATTGAAAGCTGGATACACAGCAAGCTCAAATCAATGAGACTGTCAAAAAATCGACCAAACGGGCTTGCAACTTAAAGAAGTAGACACCAATGCCAAAAAGCTGCAAAAACAAATGCAGAGAATGGAGAAGAAGCGACAAACAGACGAGTGTCAACTGTTACAGCTACAAATGGAAAAGGCAAGCTATGTCCAGCTGACACCTGGACTTCTGGTCTTGGTGCTCGCCATGGCGGTCAGTCTCCCGGGCCTCCAGGAGACTATCACCAGAACCCGTGGCTAGGAGGGGGAGCGATTGTCCGCACTCCCCACCGAATCCTTGCGAGGGGTTCCAAACCATGGAGCACTAGACGGCTTCTCCTCTGGCAACAAAGCCGGCGAGGGGGGGGGGGCATTCATGCCCCAACGGTCCTACTACGGAGTTTCCAGATGGAACTAGAACTGCACACCGGATCAAGGGCAAAGAGATTAAGGTGCTAAAGGACATACCATTTGAAATAAGGAAGAAAAGGTGTAAATATAAAGACTTGGTCGCATTCCTACAAAAGAAACAAGTTGTCTACAGATGGATTCTTCCCGAAGCGGTCATCTTTAAGTATGCAAATAACATTTAAAATAACATTTCTTAGACTCTTTAAGAAGTCATAATAGACGATGTTTAAGTTGGAGCAGAAGGTTGAAAGATGATGAACATGTTCAATGAATTTATATGAATACTTAGCTATATAAGCTTGTAATCTTGTTAAAGCAGTTTGTATGACACCCACTCTTGGGTTTTTAGAGGTTTCTTTACTTTATCCTATAGTGTGTAGTCCCTTTCCTCTTTTTTCATGTAGTGTTTAGTTTTAGAAAATGCAATTAAAAAATCCCCTTTGGGGGGCCAAAAAAAATATTTACCTTCAAGTTGATACATTCATTGATCTTAAAAAATACATTAACAATAGTTACTAAAACATCCATAGTTGGACCCAAAACTATTTGGAATTTCCCCTGTAATATACTTACTAGTTTACTGTTCATCTACTTGAGCAAGGTCTCCTCACTTATTCTCAAGCATGCTGCTCCTGCTGCCAAAGTCAAATGGACCCAAACCCTGCCTCACTACCTCCTTCTCCTAGGAATGTTAATATGGTCTTAATTAGTTGCAGCTGTGTTTCTGAAGCCTATGATTAAGGCAAAAAGTGTCCTGTCTGTACTATGTACTATCTGGGAATGTTGTAGAAAATAACAAATTCACAAAAAACATGAAAGATCTAATTCTGAATTCAGTCCTCTTGGTTGTAAAGTTCCAACAGAGTGTATATAAAAAGCTTCTCTTCTCAAGAGCATTTTTTGAATTACAGTTCTTCCTTTGTCTTCAGTCGTTTCTATTACAGTGTACTCAAAGGCGTCATAATTATGATTCTTTTCAACAAAATGTTGTGCCAGATATGTATCCATATTTTTTTGATTTAAACTTTGATGTATGTTCAGAAATTTAGATTGTGTGTTATTCTCGAAGAAAACCTTCACTGCCGTCACTGCCACCTCACATACCTGCAAATGGGATTTATGATGTGTTCTGTCCAATTCGTCCCAAGTCTTCCACCAATGTTGCTCTAGTCATCTTCCAGCCCATTTCATGTCACACAACTCCCCAGTAAACCAAGGAGCTGGGGGGCCTCACAGAATGTGGAAAAGGAATTCAAGGAGCAACTCTGTTTATGGCCCCAGTTGGCCCATCATTCCATGCAACTACAAGGGCCTCCACAAGGTCACCAGGGGGAGGCTCCCAAAATCCCCCAGAGCTGCCTGGAAACCAAAAGGATCCATTAATATCTGAGGGCGGGCCATCCCAATAGGTTCACTGCCCCTGCAAGTAGGAGGCAGCAAGCTCAACTGTGCCTTCAGAAGAGAGTGACCTGACCATGACAAGGGCTGAACCTCCAACCCTCTAATCAGATTGACGGCAGGGAAGAAAGGGTCCAGTGCAGGTTCTTTTTCATGTGTCGGGGCCATTACAATATGAGACAGACCCATGGCTGCCATGATGGCCGTGAAGTCCTAAACCTGACCCAAGAAGGCAGCCTCGGTCGGCATGTATGTTGAAATCTTCAAGGACAATCATCCTTGGGGTTCTCAGCACCAAGCCGAACACCACTTCTTTTTAGCTCCCTCAGAGACCCTGCTGGTAAGCTAATCAGTCTATGTGGCATAGATATGTCCAAAGAAAACTTTGGCCAAACTAGATGTGGCCACATCCTCATGCTCACCATGGGGGTGCAACTTCCACTTTAAAGTGGTTTAAAATTATTGTGACAAAGGAAGGAAACCCTTCACAGGCCTTTGTGAGGAACTCATTGGGGCCAGTTCTGACTAGGGTTGCCAGCTCCAGTTAGGGAGATTCCTGGAGATTTTCTGGTAGAGTCTATGGAAGCCAGGGTTTGGGGAGGGGGGAGGCCTCAGCTGAACAGAATGCCATAAAGCCCACCTTCCAAAGCAGTTATTTTCTCCGGGAGGGAGAGATCTGTTGTCTGGAGTTCAGTTGTGATACCTGGTGATCTTCAGGCTCCACCTGGAGGTTGGCTACCCTAGGTGCAGCAGTCAGTGCTTCCAAGCAGGGTCTGCTAGATCCAGGTTCTTGCTGTAGAAGCTGAGTGGGTGATTTTGGACCAGTCACAGACTTTCAGCCTAACCTACCTCACAGGGTTGTTGTGCAAGTCAAAAGGGGGAGAGGAGAATGATGTAAGCTGCTTTGGTCCCCATTGCAGAGAAAGACTACTTTTCCTCCTGGGAAAACATTGTTGCCAATCTCCAGGGGAGGGCTGGAGATCACTCAGAATTACAACTGGTCTACCGATGAAGAAGAAGAGATTGGATTTATTCCCCGCCCTTCACTTGGAGTCTCAGAGTGGCTTACAAACTCCTTTCCCCTCCCTTCCCCTCCCCACAACAGACACCCTGTGAGGTGGGTGGGGCTGAGAGAACTCTGACACAAACTGCTCTTTTTCAAGGACAGCTGTGCCAGAGCTTGTGACTGACCCAAGGTCACATCAGCAGGTGCAAGTGGAGGAGCGGGGAATCAAACCTGGTTCTCCCAGATTAGAGTCCGCACACTTAACCACTACACCAAACCACTACACCGATGGCAGAGATCAGTTCCCCTGGAGAAAATGGTGGACTCTGTGTCCTTATACCCTGCTGAGATGGCCCTACCAAGACAGCCAATGTGATGTGGCAGTCAGGGCTTCACAGCACGCTAGAGGCTGCAGGTGGAGGGGAGATGGAAAGCTGAAGAGTGAGGGGGTAATACAGGTAGGTTGATGATTGGCTGGGAAGGAGATAGGGTTGCCAACTCTGGGTGGGAAATTCCTGGAGATTTGAGGGGTGGAATCTGGAGAGGGTGAGGTTTGAGGTGGTGTGTGGAAGTAGTATGTGGTTTTATTTTTAGATGATTAATTTGAAATAGAGACTCTTAATTTGTTTCAGCTCCAGCCCCATGAACTGTTCGAGTTGAAGACCTTGGGTTTTGTTTTTCTTTAAGAGTTTTACACCTGCAAATAATAATTGGCTACTTGGCCTTGAGTGGTGGGGGAGGTTGTTTAATATGGGATGCCTCTCTTTAGAGCTAAGCTAACTCACTTTCCAGATCATGTGGGCCTGAGAGCTTGAAACTTTGTCCACGCTGGTGTGTTTGTCTTCTCACTGTCGCTATGCAGTAATTTGTTATTTTTTGTAATCATCCTCATTAAACTTTGTTGGGCTTCCCAAAAGCTGAAGTGTGGAGTGGCATTGTTAATGGGTGACTCCCTCCCTTTTCCCAAAGCCGAACCGGAGACTGAAGAGGTAAACCTTCAAAGAGCAGAGTGCTTTGAGTCCTGCCAAAGTAAATAAGCTGTTTCTTGCCAACTTGAAGTCTGCAGGCTTGGAAGGAGAACCAAGAGAGAAGCTCCTGGTTCACACAGGAGGGGTGGGACCTCAGACAGGTATAATGCCATAGACTCCACCCTCCCAACCAGCCATTCCCTTCCTCCTGGGGAACCATTGTTGCTAATCTCCAGGTGAGGGCTGGAGATCACTCAGAATTACAACTGCTCTTTAGGAGGGAGGGGGAGGAAATGGAAATCTGTAGAGTGAGGGGGAAATAAAACTAGGTTGATGCTTGGCTGGGAAGGAGATTATGCAATAAAAAATCCCCTTTGGGGGGGCCAACCCCCCCATAATGGAGAACAAAACTCCACACCATACAAATGGATAATACCTGAGGGACTTGTCTTCAAATATAAAGACAAAAAAGAAAATATTGACTCTGTCTTTAAAGCGAAGCTGTTTTTGGAACAGCGACAAAGACCAGCGTACAAGAAGAGAGCAACAGAGGAAGAAGAACTGGAAGAAGAAGGCAGCGCATATGGGTTGGAAAGTTTGGGAAGTAAGGCGGGCAGCTATCCAGAAGAGGACTCCAAATCAGATAAAGGGGAGGCGGCCCCCAAACACCTGAAGGTCCAATGGAACTTTGATAAAAAGAAGCTCAGAGAAAAGAAGCCGAAATAATATAATAAGCTTGAAAGTTAAATTGTTTAAACTGTAATTACTTGATTTAATCATATAAACACCAGTTTGTAAGGAAGCAATAAGAAATAATTCCATTCCATTAATTTTACTATTCCATTAATTTTACTATAGAGGGAACTTTGTTTAAGCTAATGACCAATCATTTTGAATGATTCTTGTGTAGCTTATATTTTAGTTCAGTGTTGTAGTGTTTGTAGAGTTGTTAGTGTTTGTAGCAAGAAAATTTTAAAAAATTATTTAAAAAACCATAATGGAGAACATAGATTTTTAGGTTGCTATTACGCTGTAACTTTTGATTTTATCTTCAGAAGTATGAACAAAAAAGCCCGTTAAAGGGTTAAAGAGCAGCACTGTTCGGAAGGTCAAGCTACTTAAAGATAAATATTATCAAAAATATATTTGTATTTATGGTGTACACAATAGCAAATATTAAAAGATTTAAAACAAGCAGTCATAGGACATCAACATGAGCTTGAAATAAGTTTACTCATTTTACATACAGAATTGATGATTTTACATACATAGTTGATGCATATATCAAATTACCAATAGGACCATACACGTTTCAGCCTCTAGGGCCTTCCTCAGTGGTTAATAATAATAAGATAAAAACACACACGCACATCCAGAAGCATATATATATATATATAAACTGAAGTCAGGTGTTGCTTTCTCATATGCTGTGGAGTTGCTAAAAATCTATGAAATAGGCCATGGATAACTTCTCATGGCGACTGATCGAATTTATTACAGCAAGAGTCAGTAAAACAGTACAATTCTGATATAAGAGATTAAAACAGAAATAACATAGCAATAGTATAAAACATTAACAAGAGAAAATTAACAACAACAACAACAACAACAACAACAATAATAATAATAATACAATTTTTTCAGCTAAAACAAGTTTATGTTTCCTAATAGCTAAGAAACAAAATTTTGCCACAGTGTAAGTCACTGAACTCTGAACGTCTTCTAGGTGGAATTTACAAAGGACTTCTGGCCTAAAGTCAAGATAAGACTGCAGAGGGCTAAATCTAGACAGAAGGGTAGTATAAGATGCTCTCGTTCCTCCTGATAGAATCTGCAGAACAGGAGGACATGAGTAACTGATTCCACCATATTAGCCATGCATGGGCATATATGTTCATGCACTGGAATGTGACTAAATTTACCTTGCAGTACAATGGAAGGGAGTGCCTCAAAACAAAATCCTCAATGATATTAATTATCTGGTATGAAAGTCCCCAAGTCTCTGGATATGAGTGCCATCAACCAAGAATTACAATACAGGGAAGAGCTAGACCGCCCTGTGGTTGAAAGTCACAGCTTGGAGCCCTTGTATGATCAGTAATATATAAAGTCTGTTGTAACGGCTTTATTAAATCATTATTCCATTCACTTGAGATTGGGTGAATGAGCTGTGAATAGCACAAACTATGGGATAGGTGTGAAATAAAAATATAAAACTGAGAGGCTCAAGTTATGGGTTCTCTGGGAATCTTTAGGCAAGTTGTTCTTTGGCTGCGGTTTGCAAAGAGAAATAATAGGAATCTACCCGATAGTTACTATCAATGTTGTGTGGTATTAGGTATTGTATATATCAGAACCACTAGGTGTCACTAAGAGGGAGGCTTGACTGATCAGGGGAATGCAGTTCTGTTGTTGTTTCTCTCTTTGTGAAGTACTGGTTTTATAATGAAGTCCTTAATGTGCTTTGCACAGGTAATTGCTATATTTTTTGACTAGGAAAAAGGCCCGTTGTGGAAATAAATACAACGGCCTCTAGAAAGAGGCTCTGGGTGGGTGCCCCGGCCTTGGACACTCAGTGTCAATTTGCTGTGGCGACCTCAGCAGGTTATAATGACACTGAGTCCACCATTTTCTCCAGAGGAACTGATCTCTGCTACCTAAAGAACAGTTGTAATTTTGAGTGATCTCCAGCCCTCACCTGGAGATTGGCAACAATGGTTCCCCAGAAGGGAATAGTTGGTTTGGAGGGTGGAGTCTATGGCTTTGTACCTGTCTGAGGTCCCACGCATCCTAAAACCTCACCCTCTCCAGGCTCCATCCCTCACATCTCCAGGAATTTCCCACCTGGAGTTGGCAACCCTATCTTCTTCCCAGCCAATCATCAACCTACCTTTATTTCCCCCTCACTCTTCAGCTTTCCACCTCCCACACACCTGCAGCCTCTCCCGTGCTCTGAAACCCTGACTGCTACGTCACATTGGCTGTCATACCGGGGCCACCTCAGCAGCATATAAGGATACAGAGCCCACCATTTTCTCCAGGGGAACTGATCTCTGCCATCTGGAAAGCAGTTGTAATTCTGAGTCTCCAGCCCTCACCTGGAGATTGGACACATTTTACCTCAGAACAGCAAAACTGTTTAGAATGTTAGAGGCAAAAGCCAATCAAGTCGCATATGCAAATGACCTCTGTGTTCCGAGGCAGAGGCCAATGAGGCTGCATATGCAAATAACCTCTGTGTTCTGACTGGCTATGGGGGGGAGAGGATTAGCAAAATGTTTAGAATGTTGGAGGCAGGACTCAGGCAAAGCAGCCAGTGGATAGGGAGGCCCTCTGAATGACAGATCAGAGAGCGAACTGATTTTGGAGCGTGTGGAATGTTCTAGAGAAGTGCCACCACCATTCATTCGGCTTTTATTTATAAGGGAGATGACAAACTCTCATTGATTTCGCCAGGATTTAATCAAAATTGCATCTGAATGTTTGTGTTAAAATTAGATTACTACTGAGTCTTCATGGCTGTGGGCACTAGCCATGGGGAGTTTGTGGTACCCCTGGCTGGTATAGGATGCCCAACTCCTGCCTCCTTCTTCCATGGTACACTGCTGACTCCTGTTCTCATGTGGCCGACATGCGAGGCACAAAGGGCTACATACGTACTGTACACCAAAGCAGCACTATCACACATTCATCACTCTTGATATCTGGCACACTTGCTAGAATGGTTGGTCACTGTTACGTTTCATTTGTTAAAATTAGCAGTGTGTGTGTGTGGGGGAACTTAAGTCTTGACTAGACTGCAGCACTGCTGTGGTAAGACTGAATTCTGTGTTGACCCAACTGTAGGAAATGAAATGACAAAACCCGTGCTTGAGAGGGGTGGTTAGCATTATTTCAGGATCATTTAGATCCCCACCTTTACCCTCCAAAGTTATAGAACAACCTGTAAATTCCAAATCTCAATCCTTGGCATTATTAAGCCCCCTCCCTCTGTTATTGTATTATACGTCCCAGGTGCTGGGATAATACAATTCCAGCTGCTTAATTGAATGTGATTGTGTAACAGTTCAGCAGTCTAAAACTGCAAAAAAAACCCAACCCAACAACAACCAACCAACAACCCCACAACCCTTCAAACCTGTGTTTCAAATAAGCCACAATGGTAGTTAGAAATTTCTCAAGCCTAGAGCAAAAACCGGCACTCTGGGAGCAGGCCTCTCTGTCATTCCGTGCTGCACTTTGCCAGCCAATAAATATTTGATCGCGAGTCATTGCTTATTTTGTGCAGCATCTCCTGCAGTCTGTTGATTATATCAGGGTAGTTTTGCTTATTCAAAGTATACTCTAGAAACGATTAAAGATGCAAGGAGGCACTTCAGCAGCTTGCTGTGATGACTCAGGGAAGAGGCGCACATGTGTTTATCCACAGTAAAAATGTATTTAACTGCTGATGAAAGTGGGCTTGAATATGCAAAGGGGGGTTGACTGCACGAATCTCTTGATCGTGGAACACTCCAAAAACACTATCATTTGGGGACTTAAAAAGATTAGAAGATTTGCCAGGCATTGTCTGAATCGAAAGAGACGTCATTATCCTAACGCGTTATCTATCCTAGAGGACAGTCGAGAGAAGTGCCTTGCATTGGGTCCAAGTCATCAGCCTTGCAAAATATATTGCGAATCATGAAATTGGCAGGTGTGCTCCATTGACATAGCATTTGCATTTAGGGAATCATACCCAGAATGCAGAGAAAAAACAATGCAACTGTATTTTCACTTCCAACATACGGAAATTTTATCTACACAGATGTCAACCTCTATTCTTCACAGGAGCCATTTTTGATCAAGGACAAGGACCAAAAGAATCGGTAATGCTGGCTGTGCCCATTCCCTACATAAAGGGAACAACTACTAAAGTTCTAGGAGATAATTGAAGCAGTTTTAACCAATGTTCCCTCTAAGCTGTGGAGTTTTGTGAGCAAAAATTCTACCTTGTGAGCTACTGACATTAAAGTTGTGAGTGAGCGATTTTGCCTACTGCATAAATTAGTTTGCTCTGGAGCTATCCTTCCTGAGCTAAGACAAAAATGTCTGCGCCGGAGGCTAAAAAACTGTTAGCTAGCTCACACTAACTCAGTTTAGAGGGAACACTGGTTTTAACACTGCTCACAAAATCTACAAACAAGGAATTGAACCTGGAGAATAATAGAATATGGGAATACAAACTCAGTAATAAAGACTGAGAGTGAGTGAACTCATTCACATTTATTTAGATATTTACAAGAAGAAGAAGAAGAAGAGGAGGAGGAGGAGGAGGGGGAGGAGGAGCCCTTCACTACCCAAGGGAGTCTCAAAGTGGCTTACAAACTCCTTTCCCTTCCCCTCCCCACAACAGACACACTGTGAGCAATGTTCCCTCTAAGCTGTGGAGTCTTGTGATCAAAAATTCTACTTTGTGAGCTACTGGCATTAAAGTTGTGAGCAAGCAATTTGGCTCCTGCATAAATTAGTTTGCTCTGGAGCTATCCTTCCTGAGCTGAGACAAAAATGTGTGAGCCAGAGGCTAAAAAACTGTGAGCTAGCTCACTCTAACTCAGCTTAGAGGGAACACTGCCTGTGAGGTAGGTGGGGCTGAGAGAGCTCTTTTGAGAACTGCTCTTTCAAGGACAGCTCTTTTCAGAACTATAGCTTGCCCAGGGTTATCCAGGAGCTGCAAGTGGAGGAGTGGGGAATCAAACCCGGTTCTCCTAGATTAGAGTCCGCGCACTTAACCACTACACCAAACTGGCTCCCTGGTGGGGATCCAAAGCAGTTCACACCGTGGTGATGTTAGCCAAATGTAGTGTGGTTGTCATCATTTGTACATGTAGTTAGATTTGGGAATTGTTTTAATTACTATTTAATCTTCTATAGCATTGTAGGGCTATTGGTCCCCCTCGCCCAAAAAAACAGAAAGGTTGAAACTTCTGATTGAACTTCCTACCTGTTTACAGTTCACTTTTCTTTTGTCTACCCTCGTACTGGAAAATAGCCTGTGTCTGTTTTCTCTGTGTTTGCTATTTTCTCTGCCTGAATGACTTTTCTGTCTTCTGGGCAACGTACCTTTTATCTTAGAAGTAGAGCGCTTTTCTGCAGAGCATGGTTTAAACTCATAAGTTGTCCTCTACGGACCTAAGCATGGTTATGGGAATATAACCAGATGAACTGGAAGAGTGGAGAAAAAGGATGCTAATGGAACATGAGATCATCCATTTCAGGGCAAACTCTTACATTCATAAAGCTTTGTCACTTACACAATTAAAATATTCTATTAAAAATGTTTTTGGCTGTAGTCAAATCTCATTTAAGCAAAATTGAATGCCACCACTAATAGCATACCTTCAAGTTTTTTGTGGTGCACACAGTCAAAAACAGATCTGATGTACATTCTGACACCATCACCATTCTGACACCTTTATGTATTATCACACATACTTTACATTAGAAGCTGCTCAAACAGAATATGTGAGAGTTTATTGGATGGAAATGGCACTGTTATGGGGAGTGGAAGTTCTTTTTCTGAATTTCACTGTGTCACAAGTTCCAAGGCCTCAGACCAGGGCTCCGCCAAGTGGATCATTGGGCATTCCCCTCCCTTGATCCTTACTGGCCAAGGCCCCATGCACAACTCTGCCTAGACAGCCCCTTTCCAGTGCCCCACTCCCCAGCCCATCATTGTGCACAGATACCCATCCCATCCCATCCCATCCCCCCCCCAGTAACCTCTTTAAGGTCCCACACTTCTGCAGCATACTAAGTCCTCTAAGGTTGTTGCCAAAGGCCCCACCTACAACTTGCTGTAGAGTTTCTGCTGTAGTTCCCATGATGCTCACCCTTTGTGGCAGTATCCCCCACCTCCAGGCAAGTGAGTCCTGTTGCTTTGGGTATGCTGAGGCCCCTTACTCCCATGTAGTCCTCCTGCAACTGACACTGCTCTTGTTCCTTCAGAGCCAGTTTGGTGTAGTGGTTAAGTGTGCGGACTCTAATCTGGGAGAACCGGACTCTAATCTGGGAGAACCAGGTTTGATTCCCTACTCCTCCACTTGCACCTGCTGGATGACCTTGGGCAAGCCATCGTTCTGGCAAAGCTGTTCTTGAAAAAGAGCAGTTTGTGTCAGAGTTCTCTCAGCCCCACCTACCTCACAATTGGCAGGCAGTTTTAATTTTCACCAAGCAATACATACATAACGAGGGGTGACATTTCTGAATTTGGAGGGGGGCGGACAAGAGTTATGGTATGTTTTAGAGGTATGCTCTCGAATACATTCAAGATCAAGGGGCAAAGCAGCAGTGAATAATGCGGGAAGACTGGAGATTTTATACACTGTTGGTGGTCCTGGCCCTCATCACAACAGTTCTGGACACAAATTGTACAACAAATTCACAAAATCACGTGAATCAATTTACCTTTTCTACCTGAAACGGTCTTGTTGGATGTCATCCCAGATACCTGTGAAAGAAAAGTCACTAGAACATTAATAGCAAAATTATTAGCTATTGCACACATAACTATAGCCCAGTATTGGAAGAACAAAAATCAACCTACTCTCCAATGTTGGCAAAACAAACCTTGGGAGCACTTTATATATGGTAAAATTGTTTCTCACCAAAAAAGTTTTCAAGCAACTTGGTTCCCAGTGGTGAACTATCTAGCAGAAGAAGAAGTGATTCCAAACAACTCTTATTACAAAGATCTGTTATATTTTTAA
The DNA here is from genome assembly GCF_001447785.1 of Gekko japonicus. Classification (NCBI taxonomy): domain Eukaryota; kingdom Metazoa; phylum Chordata; class Lepidosauria; order Squamata; family Gekkonidae; genus Gekko; species Gekko japonicus. The sequence continues at coordinate 174,702 of NW_015169833.1, read as the reverse complement.
AAGGGCTCTTAAGGGTTGAGAAAGTTGATTATTGCATAGCGTCAATATATGTTATGAATGTACTGTTGTATATATTGTTCAAAATAAAAAAAACACTTATTCAAAAAAATAAATAAATAATCCAGTTTACAAAGATATGATTGTTTCTTTCGTTAAAATTTGGAGATTCTGATGGTGTACTTCCACTTGTGTAATGAATTTATATGTATTGCCAAATAAAATTTGAAGGAGAAAAAAAACTTGTGGCTGACCCAAAGTCACCCAGCTGACTGCATGTGAAGAAGTGGGAAATCAAACCTCATTCTCCCAGGTTAGAGTCCACACACTTAACCACTACACCAAACTGGCTTTCTAAGCAAACAAAGGCAGGAAGAAGGAACCAAAGAACCCAAGGCAACACCCCACCCATGGTCTGGTCAGTGTTATATGTGAACCGGGCATTAATAACAAAGGGTTCCCCCCCCCCTTGAACTAAGACATATCTGCTTTTATTTATTTATTTAAGGCATTTATTAGTCACCTTTCTACCTTATAGGAACAATAATATGCATAAAAACTACTGGTTAAAATTAGTAATTTAGATCTGCCAGCAGGCAGAAGAATTAATCAAATTTTACTCCTGGGAAAGATTTCATGAGACAAGCTCAAATAGACCTGATGTTGGGGGTTCATGAACAGAGTTCCCAGTTTCCCCCCACTTAAACTCACACATCCAGGGTCGTGACTTGGATCAAGACCATGATGCAGGGAGACAGGGGTGGGGGTTTAAGTCTCCTGCACCTCAGTCCCCCAACCTAGAAAGGCCTTGAGGAATGGAAAGATGAGAAACCCCCTACCTTGATTTCTTGGAAAATCAAGATTTGGGAACATTTTCTATTAGGGAAAATGGCCTCACAGAATGCGACACTCACCTTGGGCAGTAGTTTATGTAAATTCCAAGCAATTTGGTTTCCAGTGATCGCATACCTATCTGAGGAAAACTTTATTCCTAATAATCGTCATTACCAGAAACTCTTATTCTTTTGAACTATCTAAAATTGTGTTTGTCTCTCAATTACTGTACAGATTGTCAATTGTTAGACATGCAGTATTATCCACTCATGCAGTTTACAGCTTCTTTTTGTGTTAAATGTTATATATATATATATTTTAAAAATTATAAATAAAGTATTTTTTTTAAAAAGGAAATGTCTCTTTGTCAATTCAATTCAATTCAATTCAAATACCTTTTATTGGCATACAAATGTCTTTTTGTCTTCCCGTAATGGTAGATATATCGATATCTGAAGTAATACTTGTATGTTCCCCTAATGGGCCACTGACTCCTGGGGCAGTTTCCATTTGGGAAAACGGCATCAACAGGGGCATCTACAGAGTACAGAACTAAATGTATTGAGGGGGAGTTTGCTTGCAGTCTTTGTACTAGTAAGTTTAGGTTTGGGGGCATGCTGCCTTGCCCCTACCTGTGGACAACCATGGCCACGGGTGAAGGTATAAATCCCCACTCCCCCCTTGCCCTGTGAGTCGAGCACCACCACGCCACAGCTGATTTTTTAGAATGAGACGTCTGTTTGAGTCCTCAGCTTTGAGTTGAATTTTCTCCTCCCTGCATTACCAAGTGATGATAGTAGCAAGATAGCTAGACTGTACTGTCGCTATCTGAACATGGGATCTCAGGGAAAATGCTATCTATGCTTAACCTTTCAATCTTGGGACAGGTTGCAAGAACAGAAGACCCCATGCTTGAATCAACATGACACAACTTGCTTCATTCATGATTTGCTTTGCACATTAAGAGAGTGAGTTGAGGGTGTATGCACACCCAAGAGACCCACCCATATTTCAGATATCTCTATTGAGAAGCCAGGCGTTGCTTCCTGTGGCTGCGTTTCCAATAGCTGTACGTTTGCTTTGTGAAAACCCTGCCGGCATTTTCTGGTACATAAAAAGCATCTTTAAAGGGTTTCGGCGACATAACAAATATTCGACCAATAACGAGAGAAGCGCACCATAATTACAGCTGTATTGCAAACATTTCTGCATGTTCCGTAAGACTTTAAATAACTGTTGTCTCAATAAAAACATAATATAAAAAGCAATAATGGAAAACAGGATACTCCTCTAAGTGACTGAGCATAATTTGCTGGCACCAAATAAGATCTCTTTGGCATTGTACCAGTTGTAGGATATGCATGCGTCTGTTGTTTCATTGCACAGTTTGCCACATTACTTCCACGCCATTGATTACAATCATTCTGGTAAATGCTAGCCCTTAAGTCACTCTGCATGCCATGCGCAGCATAGTTCTTTCCCAAAGGCAGTGCCGTTTCAGTCCATTACCACCGTTTTTGAGTATTTGCTCTGAGATGTCTCAAGAAGAAGAAGAGATTGGATTTATACCCCACCCTTCACTCAGAGTCTCAGAGTGGCTTACAAACTCCTTTCCCTTCCCCTCCCCACAAACAGACACCCTGTAAGGTAGGTGGGGCTGAGAGAGCTCTTTCCAGAACTGCCCTTTCAAGGACAGCTCTGACAGAACTTACGGCTTGCCCAAGGTCATCTAGCAGCTGCAAGTGGGGGCGTGGGGACTCAAACCCGGTTCTCCCAGATTAGAGTCCGCACACTTAACCACTACACCAAAATGGCTCTTGCCCATCATAGTTCCCCCCCCCCGAGTTTTCTTTGCTTCTAAAACAAAAGCCACAACTCTGACTGTAAAAAAAGTTTTTCCTAATATCCAGCCAGTACCTTCCTGCCCTTAATTTAAACCCATTATTGCGAGTCCTGTCCTCTGCTGCCTTTCAAATACTTAAAGCCCTTCAAATACTTAAAGAGAGGAATTATGTCCCCTCTCAACCTCCTCTTCTCCAGACTGAACATTCTCAAGTCCCTCAGGAATCCACCTCAACAATTCTGTAATGATTTTCCCCATGATCTTTTTAACTTGTGGCAATTAGGACATTTGAATTATACTTTCAGGGATGGAAGATTCAGGATTGACTGTCTACAAAGTTCTGATTCCAAAGTGTCTGAAAGGATGAGGGGGATCTTGCCATCTGTGCCTATGGATCTCTTTTCAGAGTACTGGCTTCTGCAACTTCCTTTAAGAAGCTTACAATGACTTATGGAAGAAGTTCTTTGGAGCTCTGGGAAATGTTTTCTAAATCCTTCACATCATTCTATATAATGTTAATTGCAATGATCAATACTTGTGGCAAGTCGTCTCACTAGAAATAACATCACCCACCAGAAACACAATAAGTGTATTGCCAAGCCTTAGCCTAAGCTTAGAACATTCACTAACTACCAAACAGCCAGTGGAGTAGGTGTAAGGAGGCCCATATCCATTCTCTTCTCAACATGAAATTCATTTGGTCCACCTCCCTTTTTTGGACCCACATCCCTTTCTTCATTCCTTCTTTTATTTGTATCTGGCTTTTCTTCCCAATAGGGCCCCAAAGAAGCTTACAATAATAACACTAAAAAAGAGAACAATAACTGGAGGAGGAAATGGAGATCTTAAAAAAATGGAGCAGATCTCCCTCCCTCCCTCTCTCTGTGTCTTTCTCTGCTGTCAGATATTATTCCCAGCTCTGGGCTACAACCTTCAAGCCAAGAGCCCTTCAGCTAGCACCCCAGGGTTCGCACCTTTGGACACACCACACAGGCTTTAAGTTTCTGTAGCGGAAGAGAAGGAAAGTCATCCAGGTAGTGGAAGAGAAGGAAATTCATCTGCTTTCTCAGCCTAACCTACCTCACAAAATTGTTGTGAAGATGAAAGGCTTCCTTGAGCTTCTTGGAGGAAGAGAAGGATAAAATGTGATAGAATGTTTGCATTTAGATGTGGTATGCTAATTTTGGTGTGCACACCTATTTTTAAAAGCCTTCTGCAAAGTGCCTAATTTACTTGGGTTACATTGTTCTCCACATCGGAATGTGCCTGTCAGGTCTAATCTGTTCAATAATTTTTCAGAGTTGAGGTTCAAATCCCGTATCAAGCATCCTATCAGGTTCATCAAGGACAAGGGCAGCTGCATCTCCAGAGACCGGTCTTTGTAGCTTCCAAATGAGACTTCCAGATGTTGCAATGCAAATTTCAACACCTCTTTCTGGGTCACATATCTGTAGTCCTTTAGCAAGGTCTCCCTGGATTTCAAAGGACAGGCTCTGCCATATTGCACAGCCACTTGCTGTGCCAGTTCTCAAGTTGCTGAGAGCACTGGACAAATAGTTTATCTCCCTGCTGTAGGACTGCCTAATGACTGTAGATCAGGCAACAACTAGGATGGTTGTAGCTGATCTGGCAGCCATGTAGGGCAGGTGGGGGCAATGCTCCCTCTAAGCTGTGGAGTCTTGTGAGCAAAAATGCTACTTTGTGAGCTACTGGCATTATAGTTGTGAGCGAGCGATTTGGCTACTGCATAAATTAGTTTGCTCTGGAGCCCTCCTTCCTGAGCTAAGACAAAAATGTGTGAGCCGGAGGCTAAAAAACTGTGAGCTGGCTCACACTAACTCATCTTAGAGGGAACACTGGGTAGGGGCATGCTGATGGTCTGCATGGAAGTAAAGTTTGACAGTAGGACATCCGGCACTCTCATATACTTTCTCCAACCCTTGCAAACCCCCAGAAGGCTGGGAGCTGAATTTCCCCCACCATCTTGGATATTATTGTTTTATTTAGTGTTTTATTTATTGATCTGTTTCTGGGTAGTTTTAATGTTGGTTTTAATTTAAATCATTTATTGTCTTCTATTCTGTTGTAAGCCACCCTGAGCCCTACTTGTAGGGAAGGGTGGCCTAGTAAATCTAATTAAATAAATAAGTGAAGGCACGTAGGTTGGAGGTGAGCAACTGCTGCTAATGTAAGGGTGGGCCTGTGCCAGCCTTTGGTGAGAGATACAAGGGGCACAGCTGAGCAGTGTGGGGGGAAGGATGAGGGAGAAAAGAGAGAGGGTGTGTGAAGGAGAGAGTGGCGGCCTCTTTTTGTAGCAGGAACTCTTTTGCATATTAAGCAACACACCCCTAATGTAGCCAATCCTCCAAGAGCTTACAGTAGCCCCTGTAAGAAGTGCTCTGTAAGCTCTTGGAGGATTGGCTACATTAGGGGGTGTGTCGCCTAATATGCAAAGGAGTTCCTGCTCCAAAAAGAGCCATATGGCCAGAGCAGCACAGAACCTGAGAGACCCAAGAAGCTTCTCTGAAGCAGACACAAGGGGCTGTGGGCAGAGAGGACCCAAGAGCAAAGGAGCAGCTGCTGGCAGGGAGACACTCTGAGCAGGAAGCCCGGACCCACGCATGACAAGGAACCAGAGAAGGCTAACACTGTGGCAGACAGAAGCTGTAAGAACTCTTCCACAGTGACAGTGAGAGAGCTCAGAGGTAGCGAGGGTAGCAGTGCGGAGTGCAAGGAGGCCCTGCCTGCCCTGCCTCTTGTGGGCTGGACTCCTCATACAAAGGACTCGTTAGTGGGTGGACATTGGGGCCGGTGAGTTTTCACGGGATTACTGTGGGGAAGGACTGGGATGATAGGAGTAGGAAACAGGCTGTCTAGGTAGAGGGGAAGTTGGGTCTTTGGCCTGTGAGGCTCAAGGGAGGATAGGGCTGCCAAATCCCCCCGGGGGGCGGAATTCCCCCCGCTTTGGAGCCCCGATTTCTGCCCCCGCGGAATCGGGGCCCGGGGGAACCCCCCCTCGCATGCATGTCACTTCCCTGTGACGTCATCACGCTGGGGTGGGGCACAGCCATTTGAGGGGAAAACTCTATTTTCCCCCTCAATGCAATGGCTGTCACTTCCGTGTGACGTCATCACGCGGGGGTGGGGCACAGCCATTTGAGGGGAAAACTCTATTTTCCCCCTCAAATGGCTGTGCCCCACCCCAGCGTGATGACGTCACAGGGAAGTGACGTGCATGCAGCGTGTGCGTGCACCGGGAGGCAACACAAAGTCCCCCGCCGGCACAGGTGAGTACATTTGGCAACCCTAAGGAAGGAGGAACACCTGGCAGTGCAGCTGGAGTATTCCTGGTCTGAGGCTCTTGAACCCAGGACAACAGTATTTTTCACTATCTACTTTTTGGGGGAAGGGTGGCCTTAAATGAGCTAGAAAAGACCTGTAAGTGTAAGGGGTGTGTCACTGGTGACCAAGATCAAGTTAATTCATATCATCGTATTCCCCATTACTATGCATGGGTGTGAAAGCTGGACAATAAAAAAGCTGACGGGAAGAAAGGAGATGCCTTTGAAATATGGACTTCCAGAAAGACAGATCAGTGGGTTCAAGCCTGAGATCAAACCAAGCCTGAACTCACCCTGGAAGCTACAATGACTAAACTGAGGCTATTATACCTTGGTCGTATTATGAGAAGACAGGAGTCACTAGAACAGACGGTAATAATTGAAGGCAGCAGGAAAAGAGGAAGAAGACCCAACATGAGATGGATTGATTCCAGCAAGGAAGCCTCTGCTCTCAGTTTGCAAGACCTCAGCAAGTCTGTTAATGAGAAGATGTTTTGGAGAACATCAATTCATAGGGTTGCCACAAGTCAGAAGTCACTTGACAGCATTTCACACACACACACATTGTGCTGTACCAACCATATCTAGTTGTTTCCTGGAAACAGACCAACTTAGTGCCTCAACAGCAGTTGGCTCAGTAAAAGTCTTTCGCTGAATTCTGTTTATGACGGATAACTTTAGTCTGGAGAAGAGGCAGTTGCTCTCTTGAAGTATTTCAAGGACTGTCACTTAGAGGAGGGCAGGGAGCTGTTCCTGTTGGCAGCAGAGGACAGGACTCGCAAGAATGGGTTTAAGTTAAGGGTGGGAAGGTACCAGGTGGATCTTAGGGAAAACTTTTTGACAGTCAGAGTTGTGCAACAGTGGGATCAGCTGCCTAGGGAGGTGGAGCGCTCTCCCTCACTGGCAGTCTTTAAGCAGCGGCTGGACAAACACTTGTCAGAGAGGCTCTAGGCTGATCCTGCATTAAGCAGGGGGTTGGACTATTATGGCCTGTACGGCCCCTTCCAACTCTGTGAATCTATGATTCTGTGACTTCATAGACATTCATTAGTGCCTTTGGATAGTTATAGCTTTTGACTGCGGTTTCTTTGCTTGCTTTGTAATGCTCAGTCTCTTGTGTCATGTGCCTAGCATCAACAGGCTATTCCTGATATAAATTCTCAGGTCTGAGTAAGTCATCTATAACTATACACTGATCTATATTCTTTGTAAACTTTTCTCCACCTAAACTCCCCGCCCCCCAGCTAAAGATTCTATTTTATTCCAAACCAAACCTGCAGTCTCTCTCACTGCAATATCTGGACAGAACAGGGATTTTCAAACACCCGCTGGTTCACCTTATGTTCTGCGCGATGGTCACCAGCAGGGAGCCTTTCTTTGTCAAATGGTTCAGCTATTTGTGAATAGCTCCAGCCTGGTTAGTGGGCTACTTTTGGCATCCTCGAACAGTACAGTACAGTGCAATCGACAGCACTGCACATTTGTGCTATCAACATTATTTTGCACATGTGCCTTTTCATACAGCCTTATGGGAGTCCCCCCCCCCCAGCCCCATAGCATTTTAATTAAAAGACCTGATACTCCATGATCTGGAGGAGCATCAGTTTCCTCTACTGCAAAGATGCAAAACCAGCTGCAGGCAAAAAAAGAGATGTTTGACTGTGAAGACAGGAGCCCAAACACATGACCTCCCATTCTGAGTTCTACGCTTGAGTTCTAGTTTCTCTCTCTTTAATGGTACATTTTATTATACTGACTCAAATGGCAAGTGTGACTTTAGCGAGGGGAAGAGTTGTAGCTAAGTAGTTCAGTTCAGTTTATTCGGTATATCACCAGCCCAATTACAGACAATACAAAAAGGGCACCAATAATATATATAAAATAGTTAAATGTAAAACTGTAATCTACGTATGTTAATTACAAAATTACCAAAACTCTAAATTTCTACAACACTCTATCAACTGTTATTCAACTGTTGAGTAAGTATTATAGGGGTTATACAGTTCTACTCCCTATCTCCTAATTCTTCTGGATTCTTTCTAAAATTGTACTACATGTGCAGCACGTATTTTTTGGGCTATTGCTAGAAATTTAGCACAATTTATTATGATCTGTGGAGCAGGATCAAATAATAGCTTCCTACTTATCTCCTTGTCCCGGTATCCGTAGTACCTCCTTATAACAGGATGAATAATTTTTACTCTGATGGTTTCATAAAATGTACAGCGGAGTAAAATATGTTCAATTGTTTCAACTTTCGCTGAAACCCGCACGGGCATAGTCGCTCTGACAAAGGTACCTTTTTATACCGGCCTTCTAACACCGCCGAAGGATAGATGTTACATCGTGCCAGGGAGTATGCCCTGCTTGTAGCTAAGTAGCAGAGGATTTTCTTGGCATACAGAAGGTCCCGGGTTCCTTTTGTTCCGGCAAACACAACTGAATTTCCAGCAATGTCAGGGCTGTTCAGTTTGCTAATATATGTTGGACACCCAGAGTGCTGAAGTGGTTAGAGAGTGCCATAAGAACGGTCCTGCTGGATCAGACCAATGGTCCATCTAGTCCCGCATCCTGACTAAGAGATCCTCCAAAAAGCCCCTGGTTAATATTTGGTGTATCTTGGAGCTCTTGAATCTGGCAAGTTGGGCCTGAAATGGGTCTGGAGGCTCTTATAACTTCAAATTTGATGGTAAATGTAGTAAACCTTGGACTTTCCCCCCCACCTCCACCATTAACCTCATAGTGAAAGCAAACTGAGTCCCAGACTACTACAGCTTAGTGTTTTGGACTAACTTATGGCTTAGGAGAGCACACCAAATCACCCAGACTTGCTTCCCAGGCTTTTGGCTTCTAGGTGCTTTCAAAGTGGTTCAAATCAGGCTAATTCTGGTCTTCCCCAACAGCCCTGTTTACTGCTGGAGTAATTGCTACCACGTACCACAAATTAGCCATGCTATGTTCCCTGGGTACATTGCCGCAGCAGTGATGAGGAATCAAGGTGCAGTGACATTTTGCAAAAAACCACGAAGGGCAGCTAGCAATTGCTGCTAAGGTTCAGAGCCTACGCACACTGCCTGGAGCCTGTAAACAGAGAGGTAATGGCAACGTTTTTGAAAATGATTTTTTCCCCTGGATTTCAGAAAGAAATGACATAAGTGACGATGAAAGGAAAGGTTAGGGATTAATAGAAACCTTAAAAACAAGGAGCCTTGTGGGGGGGGGGAATCTATTTTATGGGTATTCTTAAAGAATCCCTGAGCTGAAATGTATTACAAACCTGTGCAGTAGAAATAGGTTTGCACCGAATACCAATAAACATCCATCTCTGTTTATCAAACCAATAAACACATGACGCGTTATCAAAATCTTGGGCTGGGTGGAATATTCTGAAGAGATTTGGCTAGCCGTATCAAGGCCCCCCCCCCATTCTTTGCTTGTTTCATCCAAGTGCACAATTTCTAACTCAGTCTGAATTTTCTTTGGGGCAGAATCGGTTAATGCTTTAAGGCTAATCTACCTGAGAAATTTTGCTAATCAAAGCAAACTAGTTTTAGGGCAGGCTTGCTTCATGACCAATGACATTGTGTACTGGTATTGTGGTCAAAGTGTGGGACTAAGAAGACTCGGTTATTTTGACCGTAGCACTTGAACATAGCTACTCCTCCAGAATACGGTACATTGTTATTATTAGTGGCTTAGAATGACAGGAGAGCTGAGGTAGAGAAACAGTATCTTGCCAATGAATCCACGGCTGGGGTAAGATTTTTAAGTGGGAATCTCTAGCTCATTAGGTAGGGTAAGGCAGTGTGCTGGGGTCCAAGGACAGGAGCGTGTTGACCCCAACCTCCACAACAGATGCAAATAGAAAAAGGGGAGAGACACCTCTGTAAGAAAACACAAAGGGTACTACCAAAGGCCACAAAAAGGAAAAAGAACAATTGTTCTTAACAATGTGATGATAAATCCATTTACTGATTTCAGTAAACGTAACCATGTCTTAACAAGAGTGAGCTGCTTACAAAAGACTAAGTATCGTATCCTCAAGATAAAGCACCACTGCTACAAAAAAAACTTTTATACAGGTCGTTCGCAGCTGGACGCTAGTGGGGAAGGTTGGCCTGGTGGAAGAGGGGGACTACAAAGCAAGAGGCGGCAGCCTGAGGAAATACAGCCCACTCACCTGGACTTTGGGCTCAGGAGCTGCCCCTGGAGTGGGAGGAGTCGGGTTTGGCCCTTTATTTAGCTTTCAGGGGTGAAGAGGCATCTTGGGAGCCCCTCAGCCTAGCCAGGAGGTGGGGGCGAGGATGTAAGTGGGCCATGAGGAGGGTGCGCCCCCCACTTCCCCTTCAACCCCATTATAAAAGGTCTTAGTGATCACATACATACCCCTTGGTAAAGTGTTTTCATGCCGTCTTTCCTCCTTAAGAAGTTATCCACTCAAGGGCAGGGCTATTTTTGGGCAGGAACGCACAGGAATGGCGTTCTGGCTGGCTCCCAAGTTGGCCACGCCCAGCAGGAACTCATTAGTATAATAGGCCCCACCCAACAACAGAAACTCATTAGGACTGGCTACATTACGGGTGTGTGACCTAACATGCAAAGGAGTTCCTGCTACAAAAAAGCCCTGGGTTTGGACAACAAACAAGGTAAACAGAATAACAAGCAAAAGGTGGGTGTGGCTGGATAACCACACTTCTGGTAACATGGGGGTGCGGCCTAGTGTGCTAATGAGCTGTGCTGTCAGGGGTGTGGCCCAATATGCTAATGAGTTCCTGCTGCTGGGTGTGGCCTGTTATGCTAATGAGTTCCTGCTGGGCTTTTTCTACAAAAAGAGCCCTGCTCAAGGGTATTAGTTGCCTCCCCTTTAAGGTGTCTTCACCCCCCCACCCCATATCAAGGGGGTGCATTTCTTCTCATTGTATTGATGTCTTAATCTCTCATCCCATTTCAAAAGGTCTTTAATGCCCCTCTTCTCTGCCCAAAACATTGTATTGCCGCCCATCCCCATCTTAATTCTCTGGCCTGACCCTCATTGAGGAGGATTGTTCCTCTCTTTTAAAAAGCGACGTTATTTTTTAACCCCCTTCCAGCAACATTGTTTCCCCACTGGAGGGGATTTATTGCAAATCAAGATAACACCTCCCCTCCCCCAAACCATCTTAACCCCTAAAAAAAAGTTCTTATATACAGTGCAGACAATCCCAGTAAACCGTCACAATTTCTTGGGGGAAAATAGACAGACTGCACAAGACCAAATGACCAGATAACAAATTACAGTAAATATAACATTTTCTTAGCAAGACAGTGCAAATTGTGCAAGACTAAATGCTCTGATAATAACGCAGTGTCTTGGCAAAGGAATGCCAGTTGCCCAAATTTGATGTCCTGATAACAAGTAAATGGATCGTTCGCCGGCTAGTTCAGTCACCATTTCAATATCCTCTGCAGAATTTTTTTTCTTTTACAGCCCTGTTGGAATCTGGCTTTCTGCACTTGTTGTGAACAGTCTATAAAAAGTGAGAGTCAAAACTCGCTAATTGCATGATACAACGGCTAAATGGACTCATTACAGTGGAGAAAATAGCACTTACTGCTGGTATTGGCCAATCATAGAGGAAAGGAAGAACATTTAAATCATAGACGTGTAACGAATTAAAAAAAAAGATTAGGTAGAAGAAGAAAACCTGATGTTTTCTAGTTATTCACATGCTTCATTGAGAGTTTGAAGATCTAGTCAGCCATGGTTACAACACCCATATCTGACCAGGGCACCGAAGCCTTTCTACCACCTCCTCTAACCCAGTGATGTTAATCTTCAGGGATCCTTTGGTGCTACCTCCCTCCAAACCTCTAGCTTTGTCCTCTGCTACTTCATTGCTTGCCACTTTTCCTTCCTCTTCTCCCTGCTTCCCTTGTCTGTCTGTCTCATTCTGAAACACCTTGTTTCATCTCTATACTATCCCTCACCACCCTCCTTGTTTCCTTTGTTCCCTGTTTATGCATCCTTTCTTTCTTTTCTCTGCCTACCCCTCCAGCTCAGACTCTGCCCCATCCTGCTTGCCCTGCCCATCATCTCCATACTATCCCTCACCTCCCTCCTTGTTTCCTTTGTTCCCTGTTTATGCATCCTTTCTTTCTTTTCTCTGCCTACCCCTCCAGCTCAGACTCTGCCCCATCCTGCTTGCCCTGCCCATCCCTCTTCTCTTCCTCTCCATTGCCCCCATGCCGTCTGAAGCCATGTGGACCTGGTCTCCTGGCACTGTGGCGCTGGATCCCACTTCCAGATGGGGTGGTCAGATAGCGTCAACAACTGGATATTGCGCTCACTAGCCAACTGATTCCAGATGCTGCTCACCCTTGCTTGACCTCGTTGGGGCTCTTCCATGGGAGGTGACTCCTCCACTGGGGACCACTCAGCCAGGTAAGGTGCTTAGTGAGCCCTTCAGCCCTCCACAGGCAGCTTGCCTCAGAGGACAGATTTCATGGTGCCATTGAAGGGAAACCAAAGTGTCAAGAATTCCATTTTACCCCCATTCTGACGTCTTAAGAACATGAGAAGAGCTCTGCTGCATCAGAACAATGTTCCATCTTGTCCAGCATTCTGTCTCACACAGTGGCCAAACCTCCAAAGAAAGTTTAGAAAACTTATAGAGGGCCAAAAGTTAAAAACATAAGTAAGTGTACAAAAGAGTGTTTATTTCAAAGACATATAAAAACTTTGACTGTTACATATTGATGGCACATTGTCCCTGACGAGGCAATTTTCTTTGCACTCTTAGGACCTAAAGTGGAAGGTACATATTATTTCCAGTATATACAACTACTTCTGACACAAAGCCAGATATATTTGTGGCCCCAAACAGAAACCTTTTGGTGTGCCATTCAATTCTACATTGGAATGTTCCAATTTTGGTCCTATTTTATTTATTTACATGTGTTACAGGAACTCTGTTGCTTGGTGTATTTTGTACTATTTGACCTCTGAAGAAGGCTCTTGTGAGCCGAAACACGTCAGGTTTTTTCTCCTTTTTAGTGTATTTGTAACTTTGAACATTTTATGAGGCTTTATTTGGGCCCCTACAAGGTTTTTATATGTCTTTGAAATAAACACTCCTTTGTACACTTACTTATGTTTTTAACTTTTGGCCCTAAGTTTTGTAAACTTCCTTTGGAGGTTTGTGCTTAGTTGGTTTAGATTTCCCTCCCTCTTTTTTTTGGGTCACACAGTGGCCTGAACCAGGCCATGATAAATGAAATGGTTTTTATTATATAGAAATAATAAAATCAAAACTTACTAATTGAAGAGCTTTCTAGAAACACACATACATGTTCAATAAATAAAGGTGGTAGCTTACAGAGACAGAGAAGGGAACTTATTTTTATGGGACTATATTTACCTATCCAAAGAAACAGAGATCTGAGGAGAAGGACGAGCAAAACGAACCAGCTTTCCACTCAAGGAAGGAAGTTACTGTATAGAAATATTAATTCCTATAGGCCTTAGGTCTCCCGTTGAATCTTCTGTAGGCTCATGTTTCCCCTTTGGAATGTACCCCCTGTTGGTTTGATTTCCTCTCGAAGCCAGATGGCTGACCATTTGCTCAGATTACCCCCATAAACCAAATGCCTCTGCTGAAGCATGGCAGAGATGCACGTAGGCTTCTGGATGGGAGGGGGAAAAGGGATCAGCTTACTGCAGAGGCTGGTCTCTGAACCCCACCTATTCCCACCCATTTACCATGACAACCCCAAATTTGGAAAGTACCAGTCTCATTGTAATTGGCTCCTGGCCAGGGCTGTCATAATGAGAGTGGGGTTCAAATTGGCTTCCCCTTAGAGAGGAGCTCACTTCTTTTTGGCTTGCTCTCTTTCTGTTCCTGGATATACCCTGAAATGCTGTGTCTCAGGCATGTGCTCCTTTGGAGAGAACAAAGGATTTCCTCGTGGAGCTGAGCACATGTCTGGAACTTTGGACAAAGATGGGACTTAATGGACTTTATTCCACTGGACTGTCTTGGACTATGGATCACCCTGGTAACTATGTAGATCTTTATCATCTAGTAAGGGCCAAAGGGCCATAAGTTTTGTTATTTTCTAATCTTTTCTAGTTCTGATTGCAAGTCTGTGATAAATAAACTCTATTCTGTTTATAACGTGTGTCTGATTGTTGTACATTGACTCCAAGCTTAAATCCTGTGGCCTGAAACTGCTTGTCCAATTGCTGCTACCTGGCTAAGAGTATTCCTGTAATAAGTCCCAGAGGTCAGTGAAGAGTCTGAACCTTGCTCTTGCACTGGGAGGGGACGATAGTGAAAGGTTCTGGTGGCATGCGTCTGTAAATCTAGGGAGCCTATCTCTCCTGGGTTCTTGTGTAATTTCATGGTCTCAGTCAATGATCCTTTCCCTTTCCATTCCTGGACTGGTCTGGGGGAGAGAGAGGACCATGACACCTCCATCCATCTGTCCATCTCCTTTTATAGCTGTCTTGGGTTGTCTTTGCTCCTAACATTGTTTAAGAGCAGAGAACATTTATTCTGCATTGACTTACCTACATTAGAGTACTTAATTCCCAACACCTTCCAGGGACAAATGTTAAACTGGTGACCAAGAACATGTGAAGTCCTTTATAGACATTTAGTATGTGTAAACTGAATACATATTTTGTGGGAAAGGGAAAGGGGAACAGAGCTCCACCCCGACCTACCTTTGTTAGTATGTCATATCTTTAAATCTATTGAGGATGCAGAGAGAAAACTTATGAAAGGAGGTAGACCTGTGGGAGAATGGGTTCTTCAGAGGAATGATAAAAAAGCTACTGGAAGGAGATGAAGCTATTAGGAGGGAGAATGAACTGGAGACAGGAAGAACCATTGATTTGAAAGAACCAACCAAATCTTTGGCTGCAAGCCTTCAATGTGACCTGTGAAGGAAAAGTGCTTTTAATCAAATGCTTTTAATCAAGACATATGTGTACAGTTCAGGAATGGGCACTCTATATAGCTGCTCATAGTCAGCATATTGGTGAACGGGTGTTGCAGCAGCAAAACAAACAGAGAGCCTTTAGAAAGGTGGGTTTTTATACTTCAGGGCTCTGAAGGCAAGAGACATGATAACGTTGGCCCATTAGAAATATGAAGGTTCCGATGTGTTGCTTGGTTAGCCTCCTTGAGCCTGAGAAGACAACATGGGATATAAATATTTCAGATATATAAATATTTAGTTGCCTCCCCTTTAAGGTGTCTTCATCCCCCCACCCCATACCAAGGGGGTGCATTTCTTCTCGTTGTATTGATGTCTTAATCTCTCACCCCATTTCAAAGGGTCTTTAATGCCCCTCTTCTCTGCCCAAAACATTGTATTGCCGCCCATCCCCATCTTAATTCTCTGGCCTGACCCTCATTGAGGAGGATTGTTCCTCTCTTTTAAAAAGCGACGTTATTTTTTAACCCCCTTCCAGCAACATTGTTTCCCCACTGGAGGGGATTTATTGCAAATCAAGATAACACCTCCCCTCCCCCAAACCATCTTAACCCCTAAAAAAAAGTTCTTATATACAGTGCAGACAATCCCAGTAAACCGTCACAATTTCTTGGGGGAAAATAGACAGACTGCACAAGACCAAATGACCAGATAACAAATTACAGTAAATATAACATTTTCTTAGCAAGACAGTGCAAATTGTGCAAGACTAAATGCTCTGATAATAACGCAGTGTCTTGGCAAAGGAATGCCAGTTGCCCAAATTTGATGTCCTGATAACAAGTAAATGGATCGTTCGCCGGCTAGTTCAGTCACCATTTCAATATCCTCTGCAGAATTTTTTTTCTTTTACAGCCCTGTTGGAATCTGGCTTTCTGCACTTGTTGTGAACAGTCTATAAAAAGTGAGAGTCAAAACTCGCTAATTGCATGATACAACGGCTAAATGGACTCATTACAGTGGAGAAAATAGCACTTACTGCTGGTATTGGCCAATCATAGAGGAAAGGAAGAACATTTAAATCATAGACGTGTAACAAATTAAAAAAAAAAGATTAGGTAGAAGAAGAAAACCTGATGTTTTCTAGTTATTCACATGCTTCATTGAGAGTTTGAAGATCTAGTCAGCCATGGTTACAACACCCATATCTGACCAGGGCACCGAAGCCTTTCTACCACCTCCTCTAACCCAGTGATGTTAATCTTCAGGGATCCTTTGGTGCTACCTCCCTCCAAACCTCTAGCTTTGTCCTCTGCTACTTCATTGCTTGCCACTTTTCCTTCCTCTTCTCCCTGCTTCCCTTGTCTGTCTGTCTCATTCTGAAACACCTTGTTTCATCTCTATACTATCCCTCACCACCCTCCCTGTCTCCTTTGTCCCCTGTTTATACATCCTTTCTTTGGTGTAGAGGTTAGTTTGAAGATCTAGTCAGCCATGGTTACAACACCCATATCTGACCAGGGCACCGAAGCCTTTCTACCACCTCCTCTAACCCAGTGATGTTAATCTTCAGGGATCTTTTGGTGCTACCTCCCTCCACACCTCTAGCTTTGTCCTCTGCTACTTCATTGCTTGCCACTTTTCCTTCCTCTTCTCCCTGCTTCCCTGTCTGTCTGTCTCATTCTGAAACACCTTGCTTCATCTCCATACTATCCCTCACCACCCTCCTTGTTTCCTTTGTTCCCTGTTTATGCATCCTTTCTTTCTTTTCTCTGCCTACCCCTCCAGCTCAGACTCTGCCCCATCCTGCTTGCCCTGCCCATCCCTCTTCTCTTCCTCTCCATTGCCCCCATGCCGTCTGAAGCCATGTGGACCTGGTCTCCTGGCACTGTGGCGCTGGATCCCACTTCCAGATGGGGTGGTCAGATAGCGTCAACAACTGGATATTGCGCTCACTAGCCAACTGATTCCAGATGCTGCTCACCCTTGCTTGACCTCGTTGGGGCTCTTCCATGGGAGGTGACTCTGCGCAGTTCCTCCTCTGGGGACCACTCAGCCAGGTAAGGTGCTTAGTGAGCCCTTCAGCCCTCCACGGGCAGCTTGCCTCAAAGGACAGATTTCATGGTGCCATTGAAGGGAAACCGAAGTGTCAAGAATTCCATTTTACCTCCATTCTGATGTCTTAAGAACACGAGAAGAGCCCTGCTGCATCAGAACAATGTTTCATCTTGTCCAGCATTCTGTCTCACACAGTGGCCAAACCTCCAAAGAAAGTTTAGAAAACTTATAGAGGGCCAAAAGTTAAAAACATAAGTAAGTGTACAAAAGAGTGTATATTTCAAAGACATATAAAAACGTTGACTGTTACATATTGATGGCACATTGTCCCTGACGAGGCAATTTTCTTTGCACTCTTAGGACCTAAAGTGGAAGGTACATATTATTTCCAGTATATACAACTACTTCTGACACAAAGCCAGATATATTTGTGGCCCCAAACAGAAACCTTTTGGTGTGTCATTCAATTCTACATTGGAATGTTCCAATTTTGGTCCTATTTTATTTATTTACATGTGTTACAGGAACTCTGTTGCTTGGTGTATTTTGTACTATTTGATCTCTGAAGAAGGCTCTTGTGAGCCGAAACACGTCAGGTTTTTTGTCCTTTTTTGTGTATTTGTAACTTTGAACATTTTATGAGGCTTTATTTGGGCCCCTACAAGGTTTTTATATGTCTTTGAAATAAACACTCCTTTGTACACTTACTTATGTTTTTAACTTTTGGCCCTCAATAAGTTTTCTAAACTTCCTTTGGAGGTTTGTGCTTAGTTGGTTTAGATTTCCCTCCCTCTTTTTTTTGGGTCACACAGTGGCCAACCAGTTCCTCTGGAGGTCCAACAACAGGGCATAGAGGCCGAGGCCCTCCGCGATGTTGCTTCCTGGAACTGGTACTCAGAGGTTTACTACCTCTGAATGTGGAGGATCTTTTTCATCACCATAACTAGTAGCCACCGCTAGACCTATCCTCCATCCATTTGTCCATCTCCTTTTAAAGCTGTCTTGGGTTGTCTTTGCTCCTAACATTGTTTAAGAGCAGAGAACCTTTATTCTGCATTGACTTACCTACATTAGAGTACTTAATTCCCAAGACCTTCCAGGGACAAATGTTAAACTGGTGACCAAGAACATGTGAAGTCCTTTATAGACATTTAGTATGTGTAAACTGAATACATATTTTGTGGGAAAGGGAAAGGGGAACAGAGCTCCACCCCGACCTACCTTTGTCAGTATGTCATATCTTTAAATCTATTGAGGATGCAGAGAGAAAACTTATGAAAGGAGGTAGACCTGTGGGAGAATGGGTTCTTCAGAGGAATGATAAAAAAGCTACTGGAAGGAGATGAAGCTATTAGGAGGGAGAATGAACTGCAGACAGGAAGAACCATTGATTTGAAAGAACCAACCAAATCTTTGGCTGCAAGCCTTCAATGTGACCTGTGAAGGAAAAGTGCTTTTAATCAAATGCTTTTAATCAAGACATATGTGTACAGTTCAGGAATGGGCACTCTATATAGCTGCTCATAGTCAGCATATTGGTGAACGGGTGTTGCAGCAGCAAAACAAACAGAGAGCCTTTAGAAGGGTGGGTTTTTATACTTCAGGGCTTTGAAGGCAAGATATATGATAACGTTGGCCCACTAGAAATACGAAGGTTCCGACTGAAGCCAATTATTAATGTGTTATTTGGTTAGCCTCCTTGAGCCTGAGAAGATAACAGGGGATATAAATATTTCAGATATATAAATAGAGGTCAGAATTGATTCTGCATGCATCTATCCGTAGGGCACAGTGCATCCTGATGCTATGATCCTGTTCCCCTCCTCTGCATGTTCTATTGAAGTGGGCCAAGAGGTGGAAACAAAGAGAGCAAAGTATACTATGGTCTCACAAGGCTGAAGGGTCCTGGTGTATTGTTCACATTGCCCAAAGATAATGGACAAACCTTTGACCTTCAGGGCAGCGGCTTAAAGAGTCTAGTGAATTGCCATGCACCATCATTATCATCATTAAATACAACATAATATATTTATTATGTCAACATTCCATGTACTTAAATACTCTGTTCAATTCAATTCAGTTTTATTATATTACGGTCTGCAACCAGATCCAGTTGACAAAAACAAACATTGTTCAGGTATACAAAAATACAAGTTAAAACTCCAGTTAAAATACAGAAATAGAAAATTTAACGTAGAACGGAATAAAATTACATCAAAAAGAGAAAAATAGATGATAAAATACAAAACAAAGCATCACAGGTGACCATTTAAAGAATTTAAACCAAGGAATTTAAGAGGAAGAAGAGCTGTATAATAGACCTCTTGAAGGAAACAAAGTCAAGGCTCAAAGGGTAAATACTCTGTGTTATTAATCATTAGGAGGTCCCTAGACGATGTTTCCTTTCATGTCTTGCATTACCATCTGAGTGTGCAAAGGACACAAGGATGCAAATTTGCTATATATACATTGATTCACTTTTAGTTTTCGGCTCTTACTTTCTCTCCGCTCCCACCGTATTTTCTGGGGATTTGCTGCCTGTTCTGTAGCAGCAATAAATCAACAAACACAAACACTCTTTTAGCCTAGAATAGCACTTCTTACCATTCCATACATCAAAATGTTTAATGTCCTGAAATTACTTTGGAAGGCCCATGAAATTTAGTTTAATGGACTTTATCTTACTTGGGATTGCTTGGCTTGTTTAAAGAGGGGTGGGGGCCAAAGAGAAGGTAACTATTACTTTGGGTGAGAGTTAGCAGCAGACGTTGCTTTCTGAGAAGAAGATCTTGATAGCACTGGGGAAGATGCTATCAGGCAGTAGGAATTTTCCAAGGGGTTTGAGACACCTTAGATCAATGTATACTGTGCAAGTTTCAGCTTAGAACTGGGGGTGGGAATGGCCAAAGGGAATGGAATTTTCCCCGTGAAATTCATAAGCAGAAACCAGCCCCTGCTTTTCATGAATGGCAATATTATTTCTGCCACTTTTTCTTTTCCATATAATCTCTTGGTATTGCTTACAGTGGGGTTTTCTGCATTCACATTTTTCTCACTTGTGTGTTCCTGTTGCTTTGGGATCCCCCCCCCATTCTGCACATGTTCTGCTCCTTCTAATGGTCAATTTGGTATCACACCACTTTATGTCTGGCATTAAAAACCTGCTGTTGAAATCTGCAGGGAGATATGCCAGATATAAAGCGATGTAAGATCAAATTGACCAGTAGAGGGAGCCAAATACATGCAGAAGGGGGGGGGGACCACCCAAAGCAACATGAATACACAAGCAAGGGAAAAGAGAATGCAGAAAAGCCCCTGTGAAGTAGATTCCTCCCGTAACTCCTTATGAAGTCACTATGGCACAGGAAATGTGGAGGCCCAGGACCAACTGGAATGCGCAAAAGTATTCATAGAGCAGTGCTGCCAGAGCTGGGTTGCTTCAGTACTCAAGTTGTGTGTGTGTGTGTGTGTGTAAGGTTGCATGTTTGTTCTTTCACATACCTCTCCCGCTACACACACACAAAGTCAGGGGTACAAAAAGAAAAAATTCATGAAGGAGGCAGCAAATGAGAAAGCTGATTAGGTGGGGGGATATGGATGCTGCCACATTTATAGGGATCCATTCTCACCTTCTATGTGGAAGTCGGATATGGTCCAATAGCAGCTTCCTCCCTTCAGGCATTCAGCGAGCATAGTTCAAAAGTGAAGCAAGGAGGGATGATACTCATCATCCTTCTTGCCTGGCTGAGGCTGCATGAATCGCCCCGTTCAATTCACCTCATGCCAACTACTGCTATCTAACACCTCTTCCTAGGGCTTGTAGAAGAAGAAAAGAGTGGATTTATATCCCACCCTACACTCGGAGTCTCAGAGCAGCTTGCAGTCTCCTTCCCTTCCTCTCCCCACAACAGACACCCTGTGAGGTAGGTGGGGCTGAGCAGGGGTCATTTCGTAGAAAAAGAGGTGCAGGAGCTCATTAGCATTAACTTATTTGCATATGCCACACCCCCTGACATCACCGGAAGTGTGTCAAAAGGAAACACCCACCACTCAGGCTCCACTGGACTGTTTTGGATTGCTAGCTATTGGGGGGGCGTGCAGATCTGCCCTCACAGAGTAGGGAGAACTTCTACCTGAAAGTGGGCTGGGGGGGGGGGGGCTCTATACTTTACCTCTGCTTCTTGCTCCTCGTGGCCCAACTGAGGGCTGCTGGGAGCAGGGGGTGGGGCTTGTTGCATGTGCCCGCCCCCTGGGCTCTTTACTGCCGGAGCTCCGCTCCTGTGTGCTCCTGCAGGAAATGACCCCTGGGGCTGAGAGAGCTCTAAAAAAAAAAACTGCTCTTGAGAGAACAGCTCTGAATGGACTGTGGCTTGCCCAAGGTCACCCAGCTGGCTGCAAGTGGAGGAGTGGGGAATCAAACCCAGTTCTCCCAGATTAGAGTCTGCACACTTAACCACTACACCAAACTGTAGAGTGCTCTGTGTTATTTTTTTCTTCATTATCTGCCTCCTTTTAGATTTCCGTCTTATTTTTATCAGTTTACTATTCTTAAATATTGGAGGGCTTTTCTTTTGGCTAGGTTAAATGCTTTCCCCCTCTGTTTTACTGGGCAGATTTCAAGGAGCAGCTTGTTCAGATAGGCAGTGTCCCTCTAGATCAGGTGCAATCTAAATGTTGGCTCATATCTTCTTTGATTGCATGCTGGTAGACCTTTGAGAAACTTCTGGATTCAGCCAGATGATTGCTTCTGGTGCTTCTTCTGCTTCCCCAGATTTTTTTACTAGCTGATACTGATTTTGGCATAATGTTGGCTATGGCAAACTTTTTTGGCTGCAGTGGCTTCAATAGAAACAGGGAATTAGAGGGTGGCATTGGACCATAAGGAAGGCTGAGCCCTGAAGAACAGATGCTTTCGAATTATGGTGCTGGAGAAGACTCTTGAGAGTCCCCTGGACTGCAAGGAGATTAAATCAGTCAATCCTAAAAGAAATCAACCCTGACTATTCCCTGGAAGGCCAGAGACTGAAGCTGAAGCTCAAATACTTTGGCCACCAAATGAAAAGGGAGCACTCACTGGAGAAGACCCAGATGCTGGGAATGATTGAAGGTAAAAGAAGAAGGGGACGGCAAAGGATGAGATGGTTAGGCAGTATTATCAATGCAACAAACATGACGTTGAGCAGACTCCAGAGGATGGCAGAGGATAGGAGGGCCTGGTGTGATGTGGTCCATGGGATCGCAATGAGTCGGACTCGACTGTGCAACTGAACAAAAGAAATTAGTGTGGTTAATGTTGTCCAAGACAGTTGGGTGACTGGATTACTTGAAATAAATAAAGGAAAGGTATCTAACGCTGACTCATATCTGTTTTGAGAGATCAGCTTAATCGTCTAGCTCAGGGGTGTCGAACTCATTTGTTATGAGGGCCGGATAAATGAGACCTTGTTGGGCCAGGCCATGTGTGTCATAAAATGTAATGCCAGGTAGCGGAGATATAAACTTTATAAAG
>NW_015169833.1:149091-152147 GCF_001447785.1 Gekko japonicus | reverse complement strand
AGACAGCCAGTTCCACTGAGGGCCTGATAGAAGCCCTCCAGGGACCTCATCCGGCCCCTGGGCTGCATGTTTGACACCCCTGGTCTAGCTGGTATGAAAACACCATTTGGGGGTACACCATGTCCCTTGTTCCAAGGGAGACACAGGTGGGTCTTGTTCAGATTTTTGTAGTAATCAAGGTGCCCTGGACTCTACAGGACAATCCTGAACTGAGTTACACCCGGATTTCAGTGGACTTGAAAGGTGTTAACTCTGTTTAGGATTGCACAGCTGGAAAGTTATAACTCTGCTTAGGTTGGTGCTGTGCCTTTCTAGCTCATGTGGAAGTGTGTAATGATTCTGATTCTTCAGATTTTTGTAGTAATCAAGGTGCCCTGGACTCTACAGCACAATCCTGAACTGAGTTACACCCTGATTTCAGTGGACTTGAAAGGGGTTAACTCTGCTTAGGATTGCACAGCTGGAAAGGTATAACTCTGCTTAGGTTGGTGCTGTGCCTTTCTAGCTCATGTGGAAGTGTGTAATGATTCTGATTCTCTCCCCTACCCCCCAAGACCGACAGAGTCTTTGTATATACAATGATTATTCTCACACAGGCCAAGAACAGGACTCTGAAATGTTTTGCATATTTATTAGTCAAGAATGGCTTCATGAAGTGAAGGCTGATTGAACTGGAAGCTTTATAAAGACAACAATGTAATTTTAAAATGGAAATGCCTCAGAGAATTGAGGTTAACAAAGGGGGGAAAATAGCTACTTTGCATGTGCATTTTTAATATGCATCTACTTCCAATGTTGGAAATGGCACAATACACTGAATATAATGAGCACCATTTTAATTTTTAAACATTAAAACTGATGATAAACTCGGTAAACCTGATCCACACTCCAATTCCTTCTGCTCAATGAGCCTTTACAACTGTATCCATTTTTAAATACCTTAACGAAAATGATAGACCTATAGTGAAAAGGCTTGTGGCAAGGTATGTAGAACAGGAATCCATAATGACTGACTTCTGTGGATTAAGAGGCAAGGGACAAACTTTGTACAGAAAGCACTGCAAGCATCCCCTATATATTGACTATGTAAACCTGACCAATTCATTCAGTTTCTTCTAGGTTATGTGAATTGTATGTAAATCTATGACTTTCTGAGCTGAAATGAGGTCCCTTTTGGCACAGCCAGATAGAAATCCACTAACTGTTATACATTCCTTTGTGTCCCCCCCCTCAAAAGTCGAATTCTTCCAATTTCCTAGCTCAAGATAAGAAACAAGACTGCTTTAAAATGAGATTTATAAAGTTCTAAAAAGAAAGTTGGGAAAAAAGAAAGAAAGCCTATTCATAGCTGCTGAAAGCTATCTTCAGTTTCCCTCTTGGACACACACCGTTACCTCTTGGACACACACCTTTACATGGTGAGGGGGGTTTGAGTGTGTCAGTGAAGCTGAGTGCAATACTGTAAAGAGTTTAGACTCTGTCAAGAGGCAAAACTCCTAGTAGAGTCACTCAAGGCGGAATGGTCAAAGATGAGACAACAGACTAAGACTGTGGTCACACACACTAAATAATCCACTTTCAACCACTTTCCACTGTGTGAACTGGCAAAATCCATTTTGAAAGTGGACTGAAAGTGGATTGAAAGTGGATTATTTAGTGTGTTTGACCGCAGCCTAAGATGCATCCACCCAATTTAGGAACCAGCGGCCCCAGCAGCAGATGAGAATGGACAGGTGGAGGAACTGTTGAAGGACAGCTATTAGGCAGCAGCAGTAGCAGAAGGTGACACTGGCGGGGGATCTATCATAGACAACAGCAGTGACACTCCAGCTATCTCTGGTTAGTACTAGTTAGTATTGCACAGAAGAAGGCAATGGTAAACCACTTCTGATCATCTCATACCTCAAAAATCCTATGATGAGACACTCCAAAATGAAAGAAGGTATAGTGCTGGAAGACAGAACCCCCGGGTCAGATAGCACAGAGACCATTTCTGCAGTAATGAAATCCCCTACATTGACGTTTTAAAAACTGCACTATGTGAAATTTTCTGCAGTAGATTTTTCCTCACCAGGCACAAACCCAAACTTTTCTCCTTACCCTGCATTTTCAGAACTCGCTGGAACTGGGGATTCTGAAAACATGGGGTAAGAAGGAGAAAACTTCAAGTTTGTGTCTGGTGAGGAAAAATCTACTGTGGAAAATTTCACATAACATCCAGTTTTAAAACATCAATGCACGGAATTTCACTACTGCGGAAATTGTATCAATTAGCTACTGAAGAGGAGCGGAGGATGATTATGACCAGCATTATCCTTAATGATGCAATTGGATTATAGCCAAAAGGACATTCAGTTGCTGACATGAATGGATGCAAAAGAAAAATCCAAAGCTATTTGACATATATGCTAGAAATACAGAAACAAGGTAAACTTGAAATGGTAAAACTAGAAATGAAACATTTAAAATCCTGGGAATGAGTGAACTAAAGTTGACTTTATAAGGACACTTTCAGTCAGAAAATTATAAAGTGTTTTACTTTGGAAATGACAAACACAGAAGAAATGTGGTTTTAAAAAAACTATAATTAACTAGGAATAATGCTTGTTGTGGAAATAAATACAAGGAGCTCTAGAAAGAGGCTCCGGGCGGGTGCCCTGGACTTGGGCACTCAGTGTCCATTTGCTGTGGTGACCTCAGCAGGGTATAATAACACAGAGTCCACCGTTTTCTCCAGGGGAACTGATCTCTGGCATCTGAAGAGCAGCTGTAATTCTGAGTGATCTCCAGCCCTCACCTGGAGATTGGAAGCAGTGGTTCCCAGGAGGAAATGGCTGGTTTGGAGAGTGGAGCCTATGGCATTGTACCTACTTGAGGTCCCACCCCTCCTCAACCCCACCCTCTCCAGGCTCCACCCCTCAAATCTCCAGGAATTTCTCAACCTGGAGGTAGCAACCCTATCTCCTTCCCAGACAACCATCAATCTACCTTTATCTGCTCTGCTGACTTCAGCTTTCCATGTCCCCCCCCCCCACTTTCAGCCTCTACCTAGGAAA
>NW_015169833.1:143661-148659 GCF_001447785.1 Gekko japonicus | reverse complement strand
AACAGATCTCTCCCCCCACAGAGAAAATAACTGCTTTGGAAGGTAGGCTCTAAGGCATTCTATCCCACTGAGGCCTCTCTCCTCCCCAAACACTGGCTTCTGTAGACTCCATCACAAAATATCCAGGAATTTCCCAACCTGGAGCTGGCTACCCTACTGGCCCCAATGAGTTCCCCAGAAAGACCTAGAAAGGGCCTCCTGCCTTTGCCTTTTTACTGACAGAACCAAGCTTAGTTGCCTAGCAACAGCCACTGAGGGAAAAGTTAGTCCCACAGGAGTCAAGCAGGAGAAATGTCTTCATCAGGAGAGACAGCCTTTTTCACAGTTTATTCTGTGAGGGAAGAGTGTTCAGGCTGGCAGTGGGTGGGGGAGAAGAGTGATGGGCCAATGGCTGATGGGGCACACAGCACAGCCAATTGGAGAGCTGGATGTGGCCAACGGATTAGGGCAATTATATATATATCAGATGTTCTTCAGCGCTGCAACTTCATCTAATTCAAAATATTCAAAGGTGGAGAACATTAACTGCAGTTTTTTGCTTTTGTTTTTAAAACCCCTTTGTTTTGACTATTCCGCAGGACTGGGAAAAAATGTCTCATTTAAAATGTCTGTATAAATCTCATCCATCTCTGAGCTGAAGGGGAAAGGAACGAAAATTGACATTCTGTGTAGTTGCCCAGCCAGGTGGCCCTTGAGGAGGCTTGACTGTTATTCCTTGCATCCCACCCATTTGCCAAAGCCCCTTTTCAGCCTCCTCAGTGTATATGGCCTACATGTTAAAATAGACATGTCTATTTTGAAAGGAAGTATTGCTAAAGGAAAAAAAAAACCCTGGAAGCAAAAACCTGTGCTACCGAGAGGCAATTGGCAGACTGGGCCAATCTGGCCCACGGAGATTTCACATTTCGCCACAGAGCCCAAGGAAGAGAAGAGACACAAGCCCGGTTCACATCTGCAGGTCAAGTCGCCAACTCTTGGAAGGCACGAATCTGACAAGGGGTAGGACCCAGCTGGGGCTGGAGCCCAGCTCAAGACACAGCCCCCCAGGGGTGAGGCCGGTATGGTCAATGGGTGGAGCATGGTGAGGTCAAGGGGTGGGGTTGCGGGGTTAGAGCAAAGGGAGATGAGGCAAAGGGGCAGAGTCTGCAGAAAGTGTTAATGCATCTGAAGGACTCCCCTCTCTGTTTCTGTCTCCCTGGTTGAGGGCAGAAAACGGAAGCAGAAATGGTAACCAGAGACACCTGCAGGTTGAGCCAAGCTGCTTTTGGGCACAAAAAAGCTTGGTCTGAAAATCCACAGGTTTAATTATGACTACTCATACCATTTGGTGTAACAGTGTGGTTGTAGTGGTTAGCATCTCAGACTAGGATCTAAGAGACCCCGGTTCAGACCCTCCCTTTTGCCATGGAAGCTTGCTGGGTGATCTCACACACTGTCAGCCTAACCTACCTTGTTGTTGCGCGAATAAGATGGAGGAGGAGAGGGAAGGTGGCATGGTGTAGCCTGATCTTGTCAGATCTGGGAAGCTAAGCGGGGTGGGAACTTGGAAGGGAGACCACCAGGGAAGACCCTGCAGAGGAAGGCAAGGGCCAACCACCTCTGCTTCTCACTCGCCTTGAAAGCCCCTTGCTGGAGTCGCCACAAGTTGGCTGCAATTTGATGGCACTTTACGCACGCAAGATGGAGGAGAAGAGACAAAGACAGAAAAATCTGGCCTTTTAAAAAAAGGAGATAACAGTTACTACTTCACTTCTCATTGGCCAGAATCCTACCACCCAGCCTGGAGGAAGACAGGCTAGGAGAACTTCCACTAGCCTAAGACTGAATCAATGGCATTATTTGTGTGACCACAAGCTGGGGGGCAGCGCACTGGATGCTGAGACTGAAATCTATGCTCTGGATGGTTGCTAAGTCTCAAAGTTATTTTGAAGCTTTGATCCTAAGATCCGCAAGTGGAGGGGTAAAATCTCAGGATGAGGTAGCAGAATCAAGAGGGCAAGGTATTTTCTGCTTAGCTTAAGAGCTTTTGCTCACCTGTCCATCAAGCTCCATCCAAGGCATCATGCACAGACATGTTACTTTCCAGGATAAGTCAGGAGTCATGTGCCATCCCCCTCCCCCATCAGTCACCACTCAGCTCTGTGCTTGTCCCACCGCCTTCCTTCTCATCAAGGTACCACCCATGATCTTCTAGACTTTGTCTTCTGCATCTCAGAGCATCAGCCTCAGAGGACCCTTCAGTGCCAAGGCTTAGCCCATGGGCTCTGTATGACCTTCTCTCTTAGGATTGCAGAAAAGTAACAGAAGGCTGATTTATACCTGCACTTACATCACTCATGTCTGAATGGGTGAAATCCTTTCATTTAAAACATTGTCTCTGAGATGAATGTAAAATTCGGCAGCTGTTCGGCCTAGGATGTCTACTTCACACATGAAATACATTGCCTGTTGCAGTTGAAAAGTGATGAATGTGCATGTGTAAACCCACTCTCTGAGAGCAGAATGTGAACGTGAGCCAGTGTGGTGTGATCTTAGGATCTGAGAGGCCAGGGTTCAAATTCCTCTATGATCATGAAGGCTGTTGGGTGATAAGTGCTTCAACTTGAATTATACCTGTTTGGTGTAGTGGTTAAGTGAGCAGACTTTATTCTGGGAGAACCAGGTTTGATTCCCCACTCCTCCACTTGCAGCTGCTGGATGAACTTGGGCAAGCCATTGTTCTATCAGAACCATTCTGAAAGAGCAGTTCTCAAAAAAGCTTCCTCAGCCCCACCTACCTCACAGGGTGTCTGTTGTGGGGAGGAGAGGGGAAAGGAGTTTGTAAGCCACTCTGAGACTCTGAGTGACAGGAGAGATATAAATCCAATCTCCTCCGTCTCCTCCGTCTCCTCCTCCTCCTCCTCCTCCTCTTCTGAATGGTAGGATTAAAAAAAAATCATAGACAGATGGAATTAGAAAGTTGCTGTGTACATCTTAAAGTGCTGAAGAAACTATATGATTATAATTTGCACAACCACAGAATTCTGACAATATCATTTGTAAAGCAGCTAAGCAAGAGGCTTTGAGCCAAAGCCAATGAATAGCTTCTTCTGACACCATATACGGGAGTCACAAAATGGCAACCAGATGAATGTGAATTGTGAGAACTTTTATTCACACAATCCATTACAGGTAGTCTGTACATAATCAGAATTAGGCTGCGAACAGATGTGCTGTTTGATCTGGTGTTGTCGCTGATCCTTTCTGGATTTAAAATGCATGTCCAGACTACAACGTCTGTCTTCCGTTCCCCAGTCATGGGCACTCCATTCTGACCTGTCTTTGAGCCGAAGTTATTTGGCACAGGGGAAAGTCCAGTCCTTCCTGGTGTGAGTGGTTTCACCTCACATTTCTGGTTGTCTGATCAATCCATCACACTCTCAAGCCACTTGGGAAGTCTGAACGTTCCCTTCTGGGTTGAAACTTTTTTTTTGAGACAGTTAGTGAGATGTGCATAATTGCATAGTTGCATCTCTCTCTCTCTCTCACATGCACACACACACACGAGCTTCTCAAACCTGTGTTTTCTTTAAAAGACCTTTCAAAGAAAGATACCTGGGTACTTTTTTCTGCGCTTTCCAGCCACAGGGTGCAGAAAAGGTTAATTTAAATATGAGGGAGCAGGAAGGGAGGCAGTCTGAGAGTGATGTCCGTGACTCCAGCTTCACTCCAAGCTTTTAAATAAAACCACCAGCAGCACACAAGTCACAGGATGAAGCTTTTCTATTCTCTCCCCCTGGCTTTGAAATGTTAGAAACATTGAATTGATCAAAAGCAGTTTCCAAAACACTTCCTTCACACTGAACTACATATCCTAGCAGCCTCCTCCAGCAATCCCATTGGCCACCAGCTGCCGCCATCCTGTCAGGAGCCTGAAGCACTGCTTACCAGCTTATGCACATGCGGAAAGGACAAATGGTTAAAAAACCCTGCCCAATCAACCCACTCCATGGCTGCTGCATCTGATCAGTCAACCATGGGGTGAAAGAGCATTGAAGTAGGTTAAGGGGGGGAGGTCTGAGCAAAACTCCCCATTACAACCCCCACCCCCCCAGATCAATTAATGGGGTGAAAGAGCATTGAAGTAGGTTAGGGGGGGAGGTCTGAGCAAAACTCTCCATTACAAAAAAACCCCCTGGATCAATTAGAAGCAGGACCACACTGGATCAAACGGCACATCTGACTGCAACATTAAAGGGCTCCCCTTCTGGAATGGAAGCCTTCAAGGAGCCACCCCCTGCAAAGGATAGCAAAATATCCTGTGAACAGACGAGTAAGCATTGCTGCACCTTATGGCACTGATGCGTTACAGCTCCTTTTTAAGTTTGTCAACCTGCATTTCCTTTTGTTTACACAGTGAAAGGGCACTTTTATTTTGCTGCCCTGAGGGCATTGGAGAAAACAACTGTTGACCTTTTCCAGAGCTCTTGAGCTGCTTTACCTGCCTAGAGTTTGCAATTGCATCAAAACTGGGTCTCCTGCATCTGCACGTGCTGTAGCCGCTAAGGCACCAGGCCGGGCTTGTCATGTGAAGTTTGTATTGTGTTTTATCAAATTACAAGAAGAACTATTTCCCCCCTCAGCGATAATCTAAAGGTATTAAGTTAGTATACACAAAAAGATTTGGCAGCCAGGAGAAAGTCTTCTGATGGAATCCTATGAACGCTTTCTGGGAAGTAAGTATCATTGAACAGACCTGAGTAAGTTCAGAGGAGCCCTGTTTAGGATTGGTCTAAGAACACTAGAGAGTTATAAGCTGATATTGTAAAGAACGTTGATTGCTCTTAATGTCTGGATGCTTTACATAACATTTAAATGAACACTAACCAGATATCAGTTTTGAACTGCTTATATTCTATGAGCTTCTGGAAAGAACAAGCAGGGAACTTACAAAGACTTGCAGGGGGCATTTCATTCCCCCCCCCGTATCCCTCCTCCCCATACGATTTCCTCTTTCAT
>NW_015169833.1:141064-143620 GCF_001447785.1 Gekko japonicus | reverse complement strand
GCCCCCATATCCTTTCAAGTTTCCCTGCTCTTCTTCTCACCCACCCACCTTCCCTGCCTCCTTAGTCTTCAGCTTTGTTTATTAATTCATTAATAGCCCGCCTTTCTTCCCAATGGGGACCAAAAACAGCTTATATTGTTCTCCTCTCCTACATTTTATCCTCATGACTAGGCTTACCAAATTCTGGCGGGGGAATTGTATTTCTTGGCAGGAGCCTCGCTGCGGGGACGGCTGCACATGCTGCACCCACTGTCACCAGGATGTGACGCTTCGCGTCACGGTGTTTGGAGTCCCGTTGCCAGAGCGACGCGAAGCGTCACATCCCGGCAACGGTGGGTGCAGCACGTGCAGCCGTCCCCGCAGCGAGGCTCCTGCCAAGAAATACAATTCCCCCGCCAGAATTTGGTAAGCCTACTCACGACAACACTGAGGTAGGCTACATTCATTCATGGCAGAGTAAGGATTCAGACCTGGGTCTCCCAGATTCTAGTCTGACACTCTTACAATTATATCACACTGGCTTTTCTGCCATGGTCACTGTTGTGTAGTGAGTCATCAGATGGTCACTGTTGGCCTGGCCCAATAAGTCCTCCCTACAGTGCATACGGGAGGGGAGCATGATGGACCATAAAGTCAAATTAGCCCTGGAAAGAGCCTTCCTCCATGCCTTTTACTGACAAAAACCAAGGCTTGAAGGCTGGCAATACTGTAGTTGCCTAACAATTCCCACAATGACCACTGAGGTATCTTTTCTCAAAGGTATAGATACTGCTTCTGTTATTGGGGTGGTTAACCTCTCAAGGAAATTCTTTCAGATTTTTCTACAAACATGGGGCTTTCCTCAGGGTTTTAAAAAAGATCTGTCTTGTCTGTTCATAGCCCCAATCTCCTGATTTAATTGCCATGTTGAGAATTAGATATATTGATTCTGAAATGCAGTCAGAGACTAGAATAGAAAGGCTGGAATTCATCAATTTTTTTGATGGCATTAAACAATGCAATAGTTCTAAGGGTCTAAACCAAACAACCAGGAGGTATAACAAACCAAGGTATTGTTGTTGTTATTCTCTTCTTCTTCTTCTTCTTCTTCAGTTCTAAGGGTCTAAACCAAACGGCCAGGAGGTATAACAAACCAAGGTGTTGTTGTTGTTCTTCTTCTTCTTCTGCTGCTGCTGCCTGGATTTAAATGCAAATAAAAACCAGTCCTGAGGCATGTTACAAAGGTAGAGGACATTGCAATAAAAAAGGGAGCTGGTGCATGCAAGAAACACTTACATACTCAGACCATTGTCATTAAATATGGTTGCAGAAGTGAGAATCGTCATTAGTTTAGTTTATTTTGATATATGATCAGCTGAAAGTATAAGTAAAAACACTAAAAACTACCATGTACAACACCAAAACCAACAAAAAAGGCTTATACATGCCATTATATTCCATCATTTCAAAATTCTTGCACACATTTCACAATAGAGTGGGGTCAGTTATTTGCAAACCCAACCATCTGCTTTCATATCACGCATGCCATTATACGAATTTTTGTTACATTACAAGTAATTTCTTTAGAGGAGTCTGAAAGGAGAAGGGAAGCATAGACCTGATCTGCTCTTCCAGGATAAATTATTAAAATCAACATAATATATTGGGAACATATATTGGGCAGTGTAATAACATTGTCTCAACTTTTCCCATTTGACAAGGGCAAACTCATTGGGAATAACTAGGAATGTGAAGATACCTGCCTTCCAGGAAAGCTGAGGACAAGTCATTGAAACACGCCAGAGTGAAGGTTCCCTGGTAGTTAGAAATCTCTAAGGCAGTGAGATTATTTGCTGGCAAAAAAATTCTTAGTATGCTGCATTGCAGTAGGGTACCACTGCAAACAGGTCCTATTATATTAAAGGGCCAGGTCCCAGATCTGTCGCTTAATTATTTCTTTGGCTTTCTGGAAGCCTAGATGTCACGAGGCTGGAGGGACAGGGGGAGAAACCGTATTTCTGTAGTTTTTCTTCAGTGGTTCTCAACCAGCTTGAATGGTGGTTATCCACAAGAATAGGGAATCAGTCCCTGAGGGCTGCAATTTAGTTTTAACCAATAGGTGGTCATTTGTACCAATATGAGTGCCTCAAGTGGAACTGTCCTTGCCTCTAGCCTGAGGAGAGCATTTGGGATACACCAAGGGACTCCAAAAACTGATTGCAAGAACTTAGATTGCACCACTTCCAGAGGGTGGAGATCTTTATAGGGGCAAAGCTGGGAGCTGTATGTTAATTGGGCAATCGCCTTCCCCTGAAAACCTTGGCTATGGTCACAAACATTAAATAATTCACGTTCAATCCACTTTCAATGTGCATCCCAACTGGATTTTACCAGTTCACGCAGTAAAATCCAGTTGGAAAGTGCACTGAAAGTGGATTGAAAGTAGATTATTTAGTGTGACCACAGCCCTTAACTGCCACAGGGATATAAGAAGCCCCTGTTGTGAAAAAGGATCTCAAGATGGCTGAGGTAATTCTAATAGGCATTCTCAGTAATATGCACTGTTTGGGCACTTCA